>NW_028163761.1:0-80000 GCF_964263955.1 Coregonus lavaretus | reverse complement strand
ACCAGGGTTGCACACACTGCAGCAGGGATTTTGGCCCACTCCTCCATACAGACCTTCTCCAGATCCTTCAGGTTTCGGGGCTGTCGCTGGGCAATACGGACTTTCAGCTCCCTCCAAAGATTTTCTATTGGGTTCAGGTCTGGAGACTGGCTAGGCCACTCCAGGACCTTGAGATGCCTCTTACGGAGCCACTCCTTAGTTGCCCTGGCTGTGTGTTTTGGGTCGTTGTCATGCTGGAAGACCCAGCCACGACCCATCTTCAATGCTCTTACTGAGGGAAGGAGGTTGTTGGCCAAGATCTCGCGATACATGGCCCCATCCATCCTCCCCTCAATACAATGCAGTCGTCCTGTCCCCTTTGCAGAAAAGCATCCCCAAAGAATGATGTTTCCATATCCATGCTTCACGGTTGGGATGGTGTTCTTGGGGTTGTACTCATCCTTCTTCTTCCTCCAAACAAGGCGAGTGGAGTTTAGACCAAAAAGCTCTATTTTTGTCTCATCAGACCACATGACCTTCTCCCATTCCTCCTCTGGTTCATCCAGATGGTCATTGGCAAACTTCAGACGGGCCTGGACATGCGCTGGCTTGAGCAGGGGGACCTTGCGTGCGCTGCAGGATTTTAATCCATGACGGCGTAGTGTGTTACTAATGGTTTTCTTTGAGACTGTGGTCCCAGCTCTCTTCAGGTCATTGACCAGGTCCTGCTGTGTTGTTCTGGGCTGATCCCTCACCTTCCTCATGATCATTGATGCCCCACAAGGTGAGATCTTGCATGGAGCCGCAGACCGAGGGTGATTGACCGTCATCTTGAACTTCTTCCATTTTCTAATAATTGTGCCAACAGTTGTTGCCTTCTCACCAAGCTGCTTGCCTATTGTCCTGTAGCCCATCCCAGCCTTGTGCAGGTCTACAACTGTATCCCTGATGTCCTTACACAGCTCTCTGGTGTTGGCCATTGTGGAGAGGTTGGAGTCTGTTTGATTGAGTGTGTGGACAGGTGTCTTTTATACAGGTAACGAGTTCAAACAGGTGCAGTTAATACAGGTAATGAGTGGAGAACAGGAGGGCTTCTTAAAGAAAATCTAACAGGTCTGTGAGAGCCGGAATTCTTACTGGTTGGTAGGTGATCAAATACTTATGTCATGCAATAAAATGCAAATGAATTACTTAAAAATCATACAATGTGATTTTCTGGATTTTTGTTTTAGATTCCGTCTCTCACAGTTGAAGTGTACCTATGATAAAAATTACAGACCTCTACATGCTTTGTAAGTAGGAAAACCTGCAAAATCGGTAGTGTATCAAATACTTGTTCTCCCCACTGTATTTCAAGGCCTACCTTCAAACTCAGTGCCTCTTTGCTTGACATCATGGGAAAATCAAAAGAAATCAGCCAAGTCCTCAGAAAACAAATTGTAGACCTCCACAAGTCTGGTTCATCCTTGGGAGCAATTTCCAAACGCCTGAAGGTAAAACATTCATCTGTACAAACAATAGTTCGCAAGTATAAACACCATGGGACCACGCAGCCGTCATACCGTTCAGGAAGGCGACGTGTTCTGTCTCCTAGAGATGAACGTACTTTGGTGCATAAAGTGCAAATCAATCCCAGAACAACAGCAAAGAACCTTGTGAAGATGCTGGAGGAAACAGGTACAAAAGTATCTATATCCACAGTAAAACGAGACCTATATCGACATAACCTGAAAGGCTGCTCAGCAAGGAAGAAGCCACTGCTCCAAAACCTCCATAAAAAAGCCAGACTATGGTTTGCAACTGCACATGGGGACAAAGATCGTACTTTTTGGAGAAATGTCCTCTGGTCTGATGAAACAAAAATAGAACTGTTTGGCTATAATGACCATCGTTATGTTTGGAGGAAAAAGGGGGTACCTTGCAAGCCGAAGAACACCATCCCAACTGTGAAACACGGGGGTGGCAGCATCATGCTGTGGGGGTGCTTTGCTGCAGGAGGAACTGGTACACTATACAAAATAGTTGGCATCATGAGGAAGGAAAATTATGTGGATATATTGAAGCAACATCTCAAGACATCAGTCAGGAAGTTAAAAAGCTTGGTCGCAAATGGGTCTTCCAAATGGACAACGACCCCAAGCATACTTCCAAAGTTGTGGCAAAATGGCTTAAGGACAACAAAGTCAAGGTATTGGAGTGGCCATCACAAAGCCCTGACCTCAATCCTATAGAACATTTGTGGGCAGAACTAAAAAAGTGTGTGCGAGCAAGGATGCCTAAAAACTTGACTCAGTTACACCAGCTCTGTCAGGAGGAATGGGCCAACATTCACCCAACTTAATGTGGGAAGCTTGTGGAAGGCTACCCGAAACGTTTGACCCAAATTAAACAATTTAAAGGCAATGCTACCAAATACTAATTGAGTGTATGTAAACTTCTGACCCACTGGGAATGTGATAAAAGCTTAAATAAATCATTCTCTACTATTATTCTGACATTTCAAATTCTTAAAATAAAGTGGTGATCCTAACTGACCTAAGACAGGAAATTATTACTAGGATTAAATGTCAGGAATTGTGAAAAACTGAGTTTAAATGTATTTGGCTAAGGTGTATATAAACTTCTGACTTCAACTGTACATTACCAAAAAAAACACAGCACAAAACAAAGGACATATAAACACTAAAAGCAGCACATCAACAATGCATATTAAAAGCAAAGTGCTCAAGGAAGTACTTGTATAGAAAGGTAGTCTTAATATATGAATAATATATATATATATACACACCCGGTCAAAAGTTTGGACACACCTACTCATTCAAGGGATATTCTTTATTTTTACTATTTTCTACATTGTAGAATAATAGTGAAGACATCAAAACTATGAAATAACACATATGGAATCATGTAGTAGCGAAAAAAGTGTTAAACAAATCAGAATATATTTTATATTTGAGATTCTTCAAAGTAGCCACCCTTTGCCTTGATGACAGCTTTGCACACTCTTGGCATTCTCTCAACCAGCTTCATGAGGTAGTCACCTGGAATGCATTTCATTTAACAGGTGTCTTCTTAAAAGTTAATTTGTGGAATTTCTTTCCTTCTTAATGCGTTTGAGCCAATTAGTTGTGTTGTGACAAGGGGGGGGGGGGGGTATACAGAAGATAGCCCTATTTGGTGAAAGACAAAGTCCATATTATGGCAAGAACAGCTCAAATAAGCAAAGAGAAACTACAGTCCATCATTACTTTAAGACATGAAGGTCAGTCAATACGGAACATTTCAAGAACTTTGAAAGTTTCTTCAAGAGCAGTCGCAAAAACCATCAAGCGCTATGATGAATCTGCCTCTCATGAGGACCGCCACAGGAATGGAAGACCCAGAGTCACCTCTGCTGCAGAGGATACATTCATTAGAGTTACCAGCCTAAGAAATTGCAGCCCAAATAAATGCTTCAGAGTTCATGTAACAGACACATCAACATCAACTGTTCAGAGGAGACTGCGTTAATCAGGCCTTCATGGTCGAATTGCTGCAAAGAAACCCCTACCCCCGGCAGGGATGTAGCTCAGTTGGTACAGCGTGGCGTTTGTAACGCCAGGGTTGTGGGTTCGATTCCCACGGGGTGCCAGTATGAAAAATAAAAAAATAAAAAATGTATGCACTCACTAACTGTAAGTCGCTCTGGATAAGAGCGTCTGCTAAATGACAAAAATTTAATGTAAAATGTAATAATAAGAAGAGACTTGCTTGGGCCAAGAAACACGAGCAATGGACATTAGACCGGTGGAAATCTGTCCTTTGGTCTGATGAGTCAAAATTTTAGATTTTTGGTTCCACCCGCCGTGTCTTTGTGAGACGCAGAGTAGGTGAATGGATGATCTCCGCATGTGTGGTTCCCACCGTGAAGCATGTAGGAGGAGGTGTTATGGTGTGGGGTGCTTTGCTGGTGACACTGTCTGTGATTTATTTAGAATTCAAGGCACACTTAACCAGCATGGCTACCACAGCATTCTGCAGCGATACGCCATCCCATCTGGTTTGGCCTTAGTGGGACTACCATTGGTTTTTCAACAGGACAATGACCCAACACACCTCCAGGCTGTGTAAGGGCTATTTGACCAAGAAGGAGAGTGATGGAGTGCTGCATCAGATGACCTGGCCTCCACAATCCCCTGACCTCAACCCAATTGAGATGGTTTGGGATGAGTTGGACCGCAGAGTGAAGGAAAAGCAGCCAACAAGTGCTCAGCATATGTGGGAACTCCTTTAAGACTGTTGGAAAAGCATTCCAGGTGAAGCTGGTTGAGAGAATGCCAAGAGTGTTCAAAACTGTCATCAAGGTAAAGGGGTGGCTAATTTGAAGAATCAAAAATAAAAAATATATTTTGATTTGTTTAACACTTTTTTGGTTACTACATGATTCCATCTGTGTTATTCCATAGTTTTGATGTCTTCACTATTATTCTACAATGTAGAAAATAGTAAAAATAAAGAAAAACTTTTGAATGAGTAGGTGTGTCCAAACTTTTGACTGGTGCTGTATATATATACACAGTATATATATATATATACATACAGTATATTAATAACATATGATATACTGTGTACCTGTGGAGAAAGGTAGTTTTTTCCAGAGCATACAGTGCCTTCAGAAAGTATTCACACCCCTTTATTTTTTCCACATTTTGATGGGATGAAATTGATTTAATTGATTTTTTTTGTCAACGGTCTATAAAATACTAATGTCAAAGTAGAAGAAAAATTCAAACATTTGAAAATAAAAAATATGAAAAATAAAACAGTAACATCTTGCTTACATAAGTATTCAACCCCCTGAGTCAATAGATGTTAGAATCACCTTTAGCAGCGATTACAGCTGTGAGTCTTTCTGGGTCAGTCTCTAAAAGCTTTGCACACCTGGATTGTAAAATAAAATATATATATTCTTCAAGCTCTGTCAAGTTGGTTGTTGATCATTGGTAGACAATCATTTACAAGTCTTGCCATAGATATTGAAGCCAATTTAAGTCAAAACTGTAACTATGCCAGGAACATTCAACGTCGTCTTGGTAAGCAACTCCAGCGTTGATTTGGCCTTGTGTTTTAGGTCATTGTCCTGGTGAAGTGTTGTGTTGGATTTGCCCCAAACATAACGCTTTGTATTCAGGACATAAAGTTAATTTCTTTGGCACATTTTTTGCAGTTTTACTTTAGTGTCTTATTGCAAACAGGATGCATGTTTTTATTCTGTACAGGCTTCCTTCTTTTCACTCTGTCATTTAGTTTAGTATTGTGGAGTAACTACAATGTTGTTTTCTCCTATCACAGCCATTAAACTCTGTAACTGTTTTAAAGTCACCATTGGCCTCATGATGAAATCCCTGAGCGGTTTCCTTCCTCTCCGGCAACTGAGTTAGAAGGACACCTGTATCTTTGTTGTGACTGGGTATATTGATACACCATCCAAAGTGTAATTAACAACTTCACCAACTTCACGTGTATACTCTGTAGCTCAGCTGGTAGAGCACGGCGCTTGTAACGCCAAGGTAGTGGGTTCGATCCCCAGGACCACCCATACACAAAAAAAAATGTATGCACGCAAGACTGTAAGTCGCTTTGGATAAAAGCGTCTGCTAAATGGCATATTATTATATTATTATTATGCTCAAAGGGATATTCAATGTCTGCTTTTTTTTAATTTTACCCATCTACCAATAGGTGCCCTTCTTTGCAAGGCATTGGAAAACCTCCCTGGTCTTTGTGGTTGAATCTGTGTTTGAAATTGTATGTATGGGGTACAGAGATGAGGTAGTCATTCAAAAAATCATGTTAAACACTGTTATTGCACACAGAGTGAGTCTATGCAACTTATGTGACTTGTTAAGCACATTTTTACTCCTGAATGTATTTAGGCTTGCCATATCAAAGGGGTTGAATACTTATTGACTCAAGACATTTCAGCTTTTCATTTTTAATTAATTTGTCAATTTCTATAAAAACATCATTCCACTTTGACATTATAGGGTATTGTGTGTAGGCCAGTGACACAAAATCTCAATTTACTCAATTTTAAATTCAGGCTGTAACACAACAAAAAATGTGGAAAAAGTCAAGGGGTGTGAATACTTTCTGAAGACAGTGTAATACATATCTAATATAACTAGTTGTGTGTTTACCTGTAGAGAAACGTAGTCTTCCCTACTCCAGAGTCCCCCAGAGCCAGGAGCTTGATGAGGTAATCATAGTCCCCATCAGTCATCGTGCTGACCGCGCTGAACCTGGAGTAAACAAACAAACAAACATGAATTAGTCATTTTTTAGAGCGTTTGGTATGACGCGACTGGGAATTGAACCCACAAACCTTCCAATCTCAGGACAGACACTTTAACCACAAGGCCACTGAGCGGGTGCGTGAAATCAGACTGCCGCTTCATTCCAACCCTTCTAAAAGACAAACATACACTTACAGGTTGGGGGGAAAAACAAAGGGAATTGGCCTGGTGCAAGTAAAGGTTTGTCAAACAGACTGAAGTGAAACATAAATGGTATCGAAACAGCCCAAAGCAAAACAGCCTGACCTATTAAGCCATGCCTCCTAATAACCAACAGAACTTTATTTGATCCAATGAAATCTAACAGATGAGAAGATCAAACCAGACAAAACGTGTTCCAGTCAGAAAAGAACAGTAGCTCACTAACGTAATGTAGTCATCGCATCTCCCGCTAACAGTTTGACCTCGGGTCTAGTTCACTGCTCACGTGGAACATAAAAAACATCCACCATTACCACGTCTACGAGAGGCAGCATTCTCAGTTTGAGTAAGTCTAGACTAAATCGCATTTGTCTCTTTACAGCGCACGCACGCGCCCGCACGCCTGCCACCACGTGATTTGGTTATTTTTAGGAGACAATTAGCGTTCCTGTTATTGGTGTGAACACTGATTTTGTTGTAGGCTACGTGAGGAAACTTAAGGAGCCAGCGATATGAAAGGAAAGAGTTGTCTGATGGCATGTCAGACTAGACATTCCTTCAGTCTTCAACACTTTAAAAGGTCCAGTGCTGCCGATTTTTATCTCAATATCAAATCATTTCTGGGTAACAGTTAAGTACCTTACTGTGATTATGTTCAATAAAAATGTACAAAAATAAACAAAAATAGCTTGTTAGCAAAGAATTTCTCAAGGAATACTTTTTCTAGGGCCGTGGGAGTGGTCTGAGTGGGGAGGGGAAACTGAAAACTAGCTGTTATTGGCAGAGAGGGTTGTAACTCTCTTTCTTATTGGTCTATTAACTCATTTACCGCCTGGTGATGTCATCAGGCAGGTCAAAACTCCCTCCCACCAAAACTGGCTGAAACTTCTGGCTGTCTTTTCAAACAGCTCTTACACCAAATGGGCATTATCATAATTTTCACAATTTCACAGTATTGTTCCAACCTTATAGTGTGGAAATATATATAAAACACAGGAAATTCATGTTTTTGACTGCACTGGGTCTTTAAATTATGTGCCGGGATCTCTGGTCTAGTGGTAGCTCTCTGGGTAGTCACATAACCGTGAGGTTCAAGCCCTGTCTCTGGGTAGTCACATAACCGTGAGGTTCAAGCCCTGTCTCTGGGTAGTCACATAACCGTGAGGTTCAAGCCCTGTCTCTGGGTAGTCACATAACCGTGAGGTTCAAGCCCTGTCTCTGGGTAGTCACATAACCGTGAGGTTCAAGCCCTGTCTGTGGGTAGTCACATAACCGTGAGGTTCAAGCCCTGTCTCTGGGTAGTCACATAACTGTGAGGTTCAAGCCCTGTCTCTGGGTAGTCACATAACTGTGAGGTTCAAGCCCTGTCTCTGGGTAGTCACATAACTGTGAGGTTCAAGCTCTGTCTCTGGGTAGTCACATAACCGTGAGGTTCAAGCCCTGTCTCTGGGTAGTCACATAACCGTGAGGTTCAAGCCCTGTCTCTGGGTAGTCACATAACCGTGAGGTTCAAGCCCTGTCTCTGGGTAGTCACATATCCTGAGGTTCAAGCCCTGTGTCACGATCGTCGATAGATGATGCGGACCAAGGCGCAGCGTGATAAGCGTACATACTTTATTCAGTACTGACACGAACAAAACAACAAACGAAACGTGAAGTCCTAGGTTAATAACACAAACCTTAACGGAACAAGATCCCACAATAAACTGGTGCCAACAGGCTGCCTAAGTATGGTCCCCAATCAGAGACAACGAGCTACAGCTGTCTCTGATTGGGAACCACCCTGGCCAACATAGAAACTAAACGATCTAGAACACAACATAGAAAACTATAACATAGAAAGATCCACACCCTGGCTCAACAATTAAGAGTCCCCAGAGCCAGGGCGTGACACCCTGTCTCTGGGTAGTCACATATCCCGAGGTTCAAGCCCTGTCTCTGGGTAGTCACATAACCGTGAGGTTATATCACTCTACTAATTATCTCTCTCTCCTTTCCACACTGTTCTTTCAAAGTCACAAGCATTTCGCTACACCCGCAATAACATCTGCTAAATAAGTGTATGTGACCAATACAATTTGATTTGATTTGAATAATAAAGGAGATCGGAATTCTGATGCTGAAGGAAGAAGAAAATGACAAAACACTATTTTTATGGCAGGGGTCAGAGGTTAGACTGTGGCCCTCTGGGAAAGGGCCTGGGAGCCCGTAGAGAGGGCGTATTAGATTTAGATTTACATCATTTAGCAGACGCTCTTATCCAGAGCGACTTACAGGAGCAATTAGGGTTAAGTGCCTTGCTCAAGGGCACATCGACAGATTTTTCACCTAGTCGTATCATGGGGAGACAGTATACAGTGTGCGTGTGTACATTGTGCAATGCTATCCAATGTGATCTCACTCAGAAGATGTGGCACATGATCTCTTCCTCACATCGTCTCATCCCCATGAGGCATCAGGCGCTCCTCTGGCTGGATGGGAAAGCAGAGACACTGGTCCTGACTATACACTCTGCCTGTTCTGCCCTGTTCCAGTACCTCCTACCCTAGTTGCTACGCAAGGTCTACAGAACACAAGGTCTACAGAACACAAGGTCAACAGAACACAAGGTCAACAGAACACAAGGTCTACAGAACACAAGGTCAACAGAACACAATATCTACAGAACACAAGGTCAACAGAACACAAGGTCTACAGAACACAAGGTCAACAGAACACAATATCTACAGAACACAAGGTCAACAGAACACAAGGTCTACAGAACACAAGGTCAACAGAACACAAGGTCTACAGAACACAAGGTCTACAGAACACAAGGTCAACAGAACACAAGGTCTACAGAACACAAGGTCTACAGAACACAAGGTCAACAGAACACAAGGTCAACAGAACACAATATCTACAGAACACAAGGTCAACAGAACACAATGTCTACAGAACACAAGGTCTACAGAACACAAGGTCTACAGAACACAATATCTACAGAACACAAGGTCAACAGAACACAAGGTCTACAGAACACAAGGTCAACAGAACACAAGGTCAACAGAACACAAGGTCTACAGAACACAAGGTCTACAGAACACAAGGTCTACAGAACACAAGGTCAACAGAACACAAGGTCAACAGAACACAAGGTCTACAGAACACAAGGTCTACAGAACACAAGGTCTACAGAACACAAGGTCAACAGAACACAAGGTCTACAGAACACAAGGTCAACAGAACACAAGGTCAACAGAACACAAGGTCAACAGAACACAAGGTCTACAGAACACAAGGTCAACAGAACACAAGGTCTACAGAACACAAGGTCAACAGAACACAAGGTCTACAGAACACAAGGTCTACAGAACACAAGGTCTACAGAACATCCAGATTGTCCATCCTAGCATTCCATTTAGAATGCATTCCCTACACATTGCTTAATTCCAAGAAGTATGCTGGAACAGAGACCCAGTTTCCTAGCAGCTCTTTAATTGATGTTGTTAACCAGCCCTGGAGGGAGAGAGGGAAAGGAGGAGGCCGCCCAACTCATTGATCCATTGTCAGAGCATGGCCAGTGAGGACTCATGATGTGATTAGTGGCTGATCAGTGGACCTCACTGTCCCTCAGGGGACACATCTGTTGTCAGCAGTAGTAAAGTTCAGGTGAGTGCAGTCACTGAGGCTTCCTCCTTTACAAACACATCTATTTTCTCACTTTGTGTACACCAAAATAACCCAATGAGTCTGCGTGATTACAATGCTTCACTGCATGCACGTACAAGTGTGAGGTGTTAAATGGAAATGTGTTTTTTGCACATCCCAACTCCCCCTTAAACACCCCCAGAGAGAAGGGTCACAGACAGGGATCAGCCATGATTGACGGCGAACCTGGGGTTAAGTCCCTTGCTCAAGGGCAGATTGACAGATTTTCTTCACCTAGTCGGCTCAGGGATTCGAACTAGCAACCTTTGCCCAACACTCCCAACGCTCTGACCGCTATGCTACCTGCCACCCCATTTTTTTTTCACCAACCGCTTACTAGGGTTTTGATTAGGGTTAGGTTTAAGGTCAATTGAACATCTACTGAACATCTACAAACACTCTATTTGCAGCTATCCAAATGAAGTGATACCGTTTTCTATTCTGGAGTAGTTTCAGTATAGATTCTATTCTGGAGTAGTTTCTGTATAGATTCTATTGTGGAATAGTTTCTGTATACAGTGCATTCGGAAAGTATTCAGACACCCTTGACTTTTTCCACATTTTGTTATGTTACAGCCTTATTCTAAAATGGATTAAATTGTTTTCCCCCAATCTACAGACAACACCCCATGATGACAAACCAAAAACTGGTTTTTAGAATATTTTGTAAATGTATACAGCTATTTTCAGGTTTCTCCAGAGATGTTAGATCGGGTTCAAGTCCGGGCTCTGGCTGGGCCACTCAAGGACATTCAGAGACTTGTCCCGAAGCCACTCCTGCGTTGTCTTGGCTGTGTGCTTAGGGTCGTTGTCCTGTTGGAAGGTGAACCTTCGCCCCAGTCTGAGGTCCTGAGCGCTCTGGAGCAGGTTTTCATCAAGGATCTCTCTGTACTTTGCTCCGTTCATCTTTGCCTCGATCCTGACTAGTCTCCCAGTCCCTGCCACTGAAAAACATCCCCACAGCATGATGCTGCCACCACCTTGCTTCACCGTAGGGATGGTGCCAGGTTTCCTCCAGATGTGACACTTGGCAATCAGGCCAAAGAGTTAAATCTTGGTTTCATCAGACCAGAGAATCTTGTTTCTCATGGTCTGAGAAGTGGCTTCCGTCTGGCCACTCTACCATTAAGGCCTTATTGGTGGAGTGCTGCAGAGATGGTTGTCCTTCTGGAAGGTTCTCCCATCTCCACAGAGGAACTCTAGAGCTCTGTCAGAGTGACCATCGGGTTCTTGGTCACCTCTCTGACCAAGGCCCTTCTCCCCAGATTGCTCAGTTTTGCCGGTGGGCCAGCTCTAGGAAGAGTCTTGGTGGTTCTAAACTTCTTCCATTTAAGAATGATGGAGGGCACTGTGTTCTTGGGGACCTTCAAAGCTGCAGACATTTTTTGGTACCCTTCCCCAGATCTGTGCCTCGACGCAATCCTGTCTCGGAGCATGCACTGTCAACTGTGGGACCTTATATAGACAGGTGTGTGCCTTTCCAAATCATGTCCAATCAATTGAATTTACCACAGGTGGACTCCAATCAAGTTGTAGAAACATCTCAAGGATGACCAATGGAAACAGGATGCACCTGAGCAAAATTTTGAGTATCATAGCAAAGGGTTGGAATACTTATGTCAATAAGGTATTTCAGTTTTTAATTTTTTATAATTTTAGCTAAATTTCAACAACAAAAAAATGTTTTTCGCTTTGTCATTATGGGGTATTGCGTGTAGATTGCTGAGGATTTCTATTTATTTAATCCATTTTAGAATAAGGCTGTAACGTAACAAAATGTGGAAAAAGGGTAGGTGAGAGTAGACTCCCCCTCCCCGTCTACCACGCATGACTCCAACTCCATCATCAAGTTTTGCTGACGACACAACGGTGGTGGGCCTGATCACCAACGGCGAGAGAGCCTACAGGGAGGAGGTCAGAGACCTGGTGGTGCCAGGACAACAACCTCTCCCTCAACGTCAGCAAGACCAATGAGCTGATCGTGGAGTACGGGAAAAACAGGGGGTGCACACCCCCCCCATCCACATCGACACAGAGGAGAGGGTCGAGAGCTTCAAGTTCCTCGGTGTCAACATCACATGGTCCTCTCACACCAGAACAATCGGCACGCCTCTTCTTCCTCAGGAACCTTTACAGCTGCATCATCAAGAGCATCCCGACTTTGTATTCTAGGTGATGTGGTTTTCTGCGGTGACACATGCTGGCTGTTGCTCGAGAAGCTATTGATCACTATCAAAGGTGGCTGGCTCCGGAAGAACAGGTCTGGGGTCGATGTGTGCGTGTGTGTGTGTGTGTGTGTATGTGCGTGCGTGCGTGTGTATGTGTCTGAGAGAGTGTGTGTGTGTGTGAGTGAGTTTCACGTCTGGCACATTCCCACTGTTTCTGAGTGCATTTCAGAGAGCTTTTTTCTCTCACCACCATGTCGGTCAATACTGCTATCTGTGTATCTGGCAATTAATACTGAAACAAACAGAAATGTCTTGCCCACACGCTCAATACCAATACATATTTATTCATATTCCCTGTAAAAAAAAAAAAAAACGTGTCTGTCCGTTTCATTGATTTAAATCAGGGATGGGTAACTTTGATGGGAGTGGGGGCCACAAAAAATTGGACCTCATCATGAGGGGCTTTAGTGGCTCGCGGGTCTGCGTACCCACATCCATAACCACACATGGAGTCAGAGCCGGCCTTTTGGGGGGACCTAAGTGAAATGTTGTTGGGATGAGTTGGACCGCAGATTGAAGGAAAAGCAGCCAACAAGTGCTCAGCATATGTGGGAACATCTTCAAGACTGTTGGAAAAGCATTCCAGGTGAAGCTGGTTCAGAGAATGCCAAGAGTGTGCAAAGCTGTCATCAAGGCAAAGGGTGGCTACTTTGAAGAATCTCAAATATAAAATATATTTTGATTTGTTTAACACTTTTTTGGTTACTACATGATTCCATATGTGTTATTTCATAGTTTTGATGTATTCACTATTATTCTACAATGTAGAAAATAGTAAAAATAAAGAAAAACCCTGGAATGAGTCGGTGTGTCCAAACTTTTGACTGGCACTGTATATATTTTTTTTATCTGGTTCATTATTTCAGATATAGTCATGTTACTGCAATACAAGGTGCTGAAAGGGTTGATAACAAAATAACTTGAATCACCCATAATTAACTTGTTAAAACAACATGCAGCAACACTGCAGGGTGTTTGGGGTGTGTTTGTCAAACAGCGGAGGAACCCAAGCAGTGAAACAACTTTAGGCGTATTATTAGGTTTAGAAACAATGAGATAATTTGCATGTCAATACCATTTAAATGAATTACAACAAACTGCCCTTTCAGACAAATAAGGTGAAAATTCAGAGTCCCAAATGGTACCCTATTCCCTATATAGTGCACTACTTTTAACCAGAACCGCTGGTCAAAAGTAGTGCACTGTGAAGAGAACAGGGTGCCGTTTGGGACGTACATAAAGTAAACCGGCTGTAGGTCTGTAACATCATGTAAATGTCATGTCATGGGGTCGGGGTTGTGTTTAGCCTAGCTAAACCCACATCCCAAATGGCACCCTATTTAGTGCACTACTTTTGACCAGAGCCCTATGGACCATGGTCAAAAGCCATTTGGGAAACAGAGGATGTATCAGCAGTTAAAGACAAGTTGTTCTCTGTGTCCTCTTCTCTGAGAGATGAGCCACAAGCAGTCATTCAATATGTTGCAATGTCACATGCTGCCTTGCCTTATCAGTTAGAGAGAGAGAATCTGATAATATACTGTATCACTTGAAATGTGTATCATTTTGAAAACCTTTGTGAGCGCAATGTTTACTGTTCATTTGTAATTGTTTTTTGTCATCTCACTTTTGTTTTTTTTACTTTGGAAATGCAAACGTTTCCCTGAGAGAGAGAGAGAGAGAGAGAGAGAGAGAGAGAGAGAGAGAGAGAGAGAGAGAGAGAGAGAGAGAGAGAGAGAGAGAGAGAGAGAGAGAGAGAGAGAGAGAGAGAGAGAGAGAGAGAGAGAGAGAGAGAGGGCATTAGTGAGTGTAAGAGCAGAGAACCCTGACGTAATGACACGTGTTTGTCACCTATTTATATTCAAACAGTTCATTAAACTCCATTCATTCCGTATTAGGACATGTTCAGACAGCGGTGCTGACAACACTATTAGGACACACTGTAGCATGCAGTGCATTCGGAAAGTATTCAGACCCCTTAAAGTTTTTCCACATTTTGTAACGTTACAGCCTTATTCTAAAATGTATAACATTTTTGTTTTCCCTCATCAATCTACACACAGTACCCCATAATGACAAAGCAAAAACAGTTTTTTTGAAATTTCTGCAAATGTATAAAAAAACAATGGAATTATCACATTTACATAAGTATTCAGACCCTTTACTCAGTACTTTGTTGAAGCACCTTTGGCAGTGATTACAGCACTGAGTCTTCTTGGGTATGACGCTACAAGCTTGGCACACCTGTATTTGGGGAGTTTCTCCCATTCTTCTCTGCAGATCCTCTCAAGCTCTGTCAGGTTGGATGGGGAGCGTCACTGCACAGCTATTTTCAGGTCTCTCCAGAGATGTTCGATCAGGTTCAAGTCCGGGCTCTGGCTGGGCCACTCAAGGACATTCAGAGACTTGTCCCGAAGCCACTCCTGCGTTGTCTTGGCTCTGTGCTTAGGGTCGTTGTCCTGTTGGAAGGTGAACCTTCGCCCCAGTCTGAGGTCCTGAGCGCTCTGGAGCAGGTTTTCATCAAGAATCTCTCTGTACTTTGCTCCGTTAATCTTTGCCTCGATCCTGACTAGTCTCCCAGTCCCTACCGCTGAAAAACATCTCTACAGCATGATGTTGCCACTACCATGCTTCACCGTAGGGATGGTGCCAGGTTTCCTCCACATGTGACACTTGGCATTCTGGCCAAAGAGTTCAATCTTGGTTTCATCAGACCAGAGAATCTTGTTTCTCATGGTCTGAGAGTCCTTTAGGTGCCTTTTGGCAAACTCCAAGCGGGCTGTCATGTGCCTTTTACTGAGGAGTGGCTTCTGTCTGGCCACTCTACCATAAAGGCCTGATTGGTGGAGTGCTGCAGAGATGGTTGTCCTTCTGGAAGGTTCTCCCATCTCCACAGAGGAACTCTGGAGCTCTGTCAGAGTGACCATCGGGTTCTTGGTCACCTCCCTGACCAAGGCCCTTCTCCCCCGATTGCTCAATTTGGCCGGGCGGCCAGCTCTAGGAAGAGTCTTGGTGGTTCCAAACTTCTTCCATTTAACATTGATGAAGGCCACTGTGTTCTTGGGGACCTTCAATGCTGCAGACATTTTTTGGTGCCCTTCCCCAGATCTGTGCCTCAACACAATCTACGGACAATTCCTTCGACCTCATGGCTTGGTTTTTGCTCTGACATGCACTGTCAACTGTGGGACCTTATATAGACAGGTGTGTGCCTTTCCAAATCATGTCCAATCAATTGAATTTACCACAGGTGGACTCCAATCAAGTTGTAGAAACATCTCAAGGATGATCAATGGAAACAGGATGCACAAGCTCAATTTTGAGTCTCTTTGCAAAGGGTCTGAATACTTATGTAAATAAGGTATTTCTGCTTTTCAACTCTGAACCTCTCCTCCCAAACCACAGCCCAACTCTCACACACTAAACTCTGAACCTCTCCTCCCAAACCACAGCCCAACTCTCACACACTAAAACTCTGAACCTCTCCTCCCAAACCACAGCCCAACTCTCACACACTAAAACTCTAAACCTCTCCTCCCAAACCCATATACTTCACACACTAAAACTGTCCTCTCGACTTAAACCTTCTATGGTAGGTCTGAAGTATTCAACCTCTACTGCCTTCCCTCTCTCTCCCCTGACGAGGTCCTTCCAGCCAGAGAGAGTAAAACAGGATCCTCCTTACCGTTTTAGCTCTGTGCCTTTCACTGAAACCAGCCCTTAACCCCAGTAGCAGCAGCAGTAGCTCCTTATCTTCCAAACCACCAGCCCTGTACGGTGAGCCAGCCGACTAAACTGTAGCACCAGCGCTGTAGGCCACACCCCTGGCTGCAGGCCACACCCCTGGCTGTAGGCCACACCCCTGGCTGCAGGCCACACCCCTGGCTGCAGGCCACACCCCTGGCTGCAGGCTAAGCCCACTATGGTCATGCTGCAGATTGATGTTTTCTCTCTCTCTCTCTCTCTCAATTCAATTTTAATTTTAAGGGCTTTATTGGCATGGGAAACGTGTGTTAACATTGCCAAAGCAAGTGAAGTAGATAGTAAACAAAAGTGAAATAAACAATAAATATTAACAGTAAACATTACACTCAGAAGTTCCAAAAGAATAAAGATATTTCAAATGTCATATTATGTCTATATACAGTGTTGTAACAATGTGCAAATAGTTAATGTACAAATGGGAAAATAAATCAACATAAATATGGGTTGTATTTACAATGGTGTTTGTTCTTCACTGGTTGCCCTTTTCTTGTGGCAACAGGTCACAAATATTGCAGCTGTGATAGCACACTGTGGATTTTCACCCAGTAGATAAGGGAGTTTATCCTAATTGGATTTGTTTAGTTTTTTCAAATTCTTTGTGGATCTCTGTAATCTGAGGGAAATATGTGTCTCTAATATGGTCATACATTTGGCATTAGGTTAGGAAGTGCAGCTCAGTTTCCATCTAATTCAAGTATTTTTTGCCAGATCCTAATTGGTATGTCGAATTTTATATTCCTTTTGATGGCATAGAAGGCCCTTCTTGCCTTGTCTCTCAGATCGTTCACAGCTTTGTGGAAGTTACCTGTGGCGCTGATGTTTAGGCCGAGGTATGTATCGTTTTTGGAGTGCTCTAGGGCAACGGGGTCTGATGTTTAGGCCGAGGTATGTATAGTTTTTGGTGAGCTCTAGGGCAACGGGGTCTGATGTTTAGGCCGAGGTATGTATAGTTTTTGGTGAGCTCTAGGGCAACGGGGTCTGATGTTTAGGCCGAGGTATGTATAGTTTTTGGTGAGCTCTATGGCAACGGGGTCTGATGTTTAGGCCGATGTATGTATAGTTTTTGGTGAGCTCTATGGCAACGGGGTCTGATGTTTAGGCCGATGTATGTATAGTTTTTGGTGAGCTCTATGGCAACGGGGTCTGATGTTTAGGCCGATGTATGTATAGTTTTTGGTGAGCTCTATGGCAACGGGGTCTGATGTTTAGGCCGATGTATGTATAGTTTTTGGTGAGCTCTATGGCAACGGGGTCTAGATGGAACTTGTATTCGCGGTCCTGGCAACTGGACCTTTTTTGGAACCCCATTATTTTTGTCTTTCTGAGATTTACTGTCAGGGCCCAGGTCTGACAGAATCTGTGCAGATTCTCTTTTTCTCGCTCTCTGTTTCTGTGTGTGTAAGGAAGGGGTGGGGCTGACAGGCCAGGGGGTGGGGCTGACAGGCCAGGGGGTGGAACTGACAGGCCAGGGGGTGGGGCTGACAGGCCAGGGGGTGGGGCTGACAGGCCAGGGGGTGGGGCTGACAGGCCAGGGGGTGGGGCTGACAGGCCAGGGGGTGGGACTGACAGGCCAGGGGGTGGGGCTGACAGGCCAGGGGGTGGGACTGACAGGCCAGGGGGTGGGACTGACAGGCCAGGGGGTGGGGCTGACAGGCCAGGGGGTGGGGCTAACAGGCCAGGGGGTGGGGCTGACAGGCCAGGGTGGGACTGACAAGACAGGGGGTGGGGCTGACAGGCCAGGGGGTGGGGCTGACAGGCCAGAGGGTGGGGCTGACAGGCCACCTGAGTTTGAGACAGGGCTGTCAGCTAGATAGCCTGACCTGAGTTTGGGACACAGGGCTGTCAGCTAGATAGCCTGACCTGAGTTCGAGATACAGTGATGTAGTGGTTATTACTGACCTGAGTTTGAGACACAGTGATGGGCATGAGTACTCGAACGGACATCAAAACTCAATCTTTAACCAGAGATCACATTTCTTTTTCAATGCAATTTAGTGAATGAGACACGGAGGGGAAAGTGAATTTCAGGAGAAGATCGGTGTGACGCTCGCCTTGGTTTATTGTTTGTTGTGCCCCGCAAATTCACATGTAGGCCCACGGAACACGAGTCAAAATGAGTTCAATTCCTGGGACCACCCTTACGTATAAAACGCATGCCTGTAAGTCGCTTTGGAAAAAAACATCTTCTAAATGGTATATATTATTATTAATATATCTACTCTATCGTTAATTGGACCCGTTCTGTCATTTTTTTTTATTATTTGTGTATTTGCGAGACATTCTAATCAAATAAAAGTTTATTGGTGGCGTACACATATTTGCAGATGTTCTCTCAGGTGCAGTGAAATGCTTGTGTTTCCAGCTCCAACAGTGCAGTAATAATAACTAACAATACAAAACAATACATACATAATCCAAAAAGTAAAAAAAAAAGAAATTAATAAATATCAGCGCAGGCAATGTCAGAGTCCGGAATATATATATATATGTATATATAAAATGGTGTGTATTGATAGTATGGACAGTATATGAATAGAAAAAGTGTGTTCAGCAGTAGTTATATAGGATGAACCATGACTAGAATACAGTATATATACATACATATGAAGTGGGTAAAACAGTATGTAAACATTATTAACGTGACCAGTATTCAATGACTCTATGGTGCAGGGTTGAGTACCGGGTGGTAGCCGGCTAGTAACCGTGACTACTTGCAGTGTTGGAGCTAGAAACATAAGCATTTCACTGCACCTGCTGTAACACTTGCAAAACGTTGTTTACGCAACCAATAAATTACATCTACAGTAACTGGTCCTCTGCTTCCCTCAGTGCCCTCTCCACGTGGAACCTTTTGTCTTCTGCAACCGTGTTTGCTGGACCGTTTAACAGGACGGACCTAATTTCCCACCACTACCCAAGCCACCATTCTATGCCCTTTTACAGCCACCCTGGTCAAAAGTAGTGAACTATACAGGGAATAGGGTGCCATTTTGGACATATCCTTTCTCTGTATCAAACCTTTTCAACTCCTATAACTACCCTCCATTCTGTAAGTAGCTTAGATGCTAATTATCTTCCAGTTATTTAAAGCTTTTCTCTCTGAAACGAGACAACGCCTCACTGCCAGACAAACTTAACACATTCTTTGACCACGCTTCGAGGAAAACAACACAGCGTGGACGTCGTGGGATCCCGCCGCTCACGAGGACTGAGGGCTCCAGATCTGGAGTGTTTATGGACATATTCAGCCTCTCCCTATCCCAGTCTGTTGTCCACACTTGCTTCAAGATGTCCACCACGTATATCCAAGCAAGCTTAGGTAACTGAACTAAATGAGAGTCTATACAAGGACCATATCACCTCCACCTTGCCCGACACCCTGGACCGGCTATTCCCAAACTGGGGTATGCCGTCGGCGGGGTACGCCAAATGAAAATGTGATTCACATTTTCAAACAGTCCATTTAGATTTTCCAACGGGGCTATACATTTGGGTGATGTTAGTAGTAGCCTCGTTTCACTGCCAAAAATAAAATTTAACCATCTAGTGTTCAGCGAAATAACAACACAACGTCAAATACAGGTAGCCTGGTCAAATAATTAACATCCAATCACATTAACCGTTACTCTCTCGTGGGAATTCCACTAACGTAGCTGCTGCTCATTCCGTTTGCTAGAAAATGGATAAATGGTTTAAAAAAGTACGGCCCACGTCCATAGAGACACATACCAACTCTACTGGTAGTACTGCACCTGTCGACGACACAAGTTGTTCTGCTTCCACCGGCACATCCAACGCTAGCATCAGTCATTCTACACTGCTCAAAAAAATAAAGGGAACACTAAAATAACACACCCTAGATCTGAATGAATGAAATAATCTTATTAAATACTTTTCGCTTTACATAGTTGAATGTGCTGACAACAAAATCACACAAAAATTATCAATGGAAATCAAATTTATCAACCCATGGAGGTCTGGATTTGGAGTCACACTCAAAATTAAAGTGGAAAACCACACTACAGGCTGATCCAACTTTGATGTAATGTCCTTAAAACAAGTCAAAATGAGGCTCAGTAGTGTGTGTGGCCTCCACGTGCCTGTATGACCTCCCTACAACGCCTGGGCATGCTCCTGATGAGGTGGCGGATGGTCTCCTGAGGGATCTCCTCCCAGACCTGGACTAAAGCATCCGCCAACTCCTGGACAGTCTGTGGTGCAACGTGGCGTTGGTGGATGGAGCGAGACATGATGTCCCATATGTGCTCAATTGGATTCAGGTCTGGGGAACGGGCGGGCCAGTCCATAGCATCAATGCCTTCCTCTTGCAGGAACTGCTGACACACTCCAGCCACATGAGGTCTAGCATTGTCTTGCATTAGGAGGAACCCAGGGTCAACCGCACCAGCATATGGTCTCACAAGGGGTCTGAGGATCTCATCTCGGTACCTAATGGCAGTCAGGCTACCTCTTGCGAGCACATGGAGGGCTGTGCGGCCCCCCAAAGAAATGCCACCCCACACCATGACTGACCCACCGCCAAACCGGTCATGCTGGAGGATGTTGCAGGCAGCAGAACGTTCTCCACGGCATCTCCAGACTCTGTCACGTCTGTCACATGTGCTCAGTGTGAACCTGCTTTCATCTGTGAAGAGCACAGGGCGCCAGTGGCGAATTTGCCAATCTTGGTGTTCTCTGGCAAATGCCAAACGTCCTGCACGGTGTTGGGCTGTAAGCACAACCCCCACCTGTGGACGTTGGGCCCTCATACCACCCTCATGGAGTCTGTTTCTGACCGTTTGAGCAGACACATGCACATTTGTGGCCTGCTGGAGGTCATTTTGCAGGGCTCTGGCAGTGCTCCTCCTGCTCCTCCTTGCACAAAGGCGGAGGTAGCAGTCCTGCTGCTGGGTTGTTGCCCTCCTACGGCCTCCTCCATGTCTCCTGATGTACTGGCCTGTCTCCTGGTAGCGCCTCCGTGCTCTGGACACTACGCTGACAGACACAGCAAACCTTCTTGCCACAGCTCGCATTGATGTGCCATCCTGGATGAGCTGCACTACCTGAGCCACTTGTGTGGGTTGTAGACTCCGTCTCATGCTACCTGCTAAATGGCATATTATATTATTATTATATTATATTATAAATGGATTTTGGTGGTCAAGATGTGTTGGTATCTGTACTGATGGCGCAAAAGCCATGACAGGGAGACATAGTGGAGTGCTAACGCGCATTCAAGCAGTTGCTCCCGAAGCCACTTGGGTACACTGCAGCATCCACCGAGAGGCTCTTGTGCCTGGCAGCTTGAAAGACGTTTTGGACACTACAGTGAAAATGGTTAACTTTGTTAAAGCAAGGCCCCTGAACTCTCGTGTATTTTCTGCATTATGCAATGATATGGGCAGCGGCCAAGTAACGCTTTTACAACATGCAGAAGTGAGCTGGTTATCAAGGGGCAAAGTATTGACACGTTGTTTTGAATTGAGAGACGAGCTTAAAGTTTTCTTTACTGACCATAATTTTCACTTGTCTGACCGCTTGCATGATGACGAGTTTCTCACACAACTGGCCTATCTGAGTGATGTTTTTTTCTCACCTAAATGATCTGAATCTAGGATTACAGGGACTCTCCGCAACTATATTCAACGTGCGGGACAGAATTGAGGCTATGATTAAGAAGTTGGAGCTCTTCTCTGTCTGCATTAACAGGGACAACACACAGGTCTTTCCGTCATTGTATGATATTTTGTGTGCAAATGAACTCAAGCTTACGGACAATGTCAAATGTGATATAGAGAAGCACCTGAGTGAGCTGGGTGCGCAATTACGCAGGTACTTTCCCCGAAACGGACGACACAAACCACTGGATTCGTTATCCCTTTCATGCCCTGCCTCCAGTCCACTTACCGATATCGGAACAAGAGAGCCTCATCGAAATTGCAACAAGCGGATCTGTGAAAATTGAATGTAACCAGAAGCCACTGCCAGATTTCTGGATAGGGCTGCTCTCAAGAGTAACCTGCCTTGGTAAATCGTGGTGTTAAGACACTGATGCCCTTTGCAACCACGTACCTATGTGAGAGTGGATTCTCGGCCCTCACTAGCATGAAAACTAAATACAGGCACAGACTGTGTGTGGAAAATGATTTAAGACTGAGACTCTCCAATACAACCCAACATTGCAAAGTTATGTGCATCCTGTGGTGAGTTATTCACAATTTTTGATGAACAAATAAGGTTTTATATGGAAGATGGATAACAAAAGAGCAAAAGTATTGATTATTATTATTATATTATTATTTGTGCCCAGGTCCTATAAGAGCTCTATGTAACTTCCCACGAGCCGGGTTGTGACAAAAACTCACACTCATTCTTATGTTTAATAAATGTATCGTATAGTGTGTGTGTGGCAGGCTTTACAATGATGGCAAAAAAAGAACATTTGAGAGTGCGCTGCCCCTGGTGCTAGAGGGGGTACGCAGCTGGAGGTTAAATGTTTGAAAGGGTACGGGACTATAAAAAGTTTGGGAACCACTGCCCTAGAACAACTACAATTTGCCCCAAAAGATCCATGGATGACACAATCACCATTGCACTGCACACCGCCCTATCCCACCTGGACAAGAGGAATACCTGAAAATGTTGTTCATCAACTACAGCTGTGCTTTCAACACCATAGTGCCCTCCAAGCTTGTCACTAAGCTCAGGGCCCTCGGTCTGAACCCCTCCCTGTGCAACTGGGTCCTAGACTTCCTGATGGGCCGAATCCCAGGTGGCGAGGGTAGGCAACCTCTGCCATGCTGATCCTACAGGGAAGAGGTGAGGGCCCTGGCGGAGTGGTGCCAGGAAAATAACTTCTGCCTCAACGTCAACAAAACAAAAGAAGCTGATCGTGCCCTATCCCACCTGGGAACACCTACAGTGTCTTCATATCCCTTGAATTATTCCACATTTTGTTGTGTTACAGCCTGAACTCAAAATTGATTAAATTGATTATTTTTCTCAACCATCTACACACAATACCCCATAATTAAAGCCAAACATGTTTTTAGAATTGTTTGCAATTTATGCGTAGCGAGTAAAAATCGCCTGTCATCGGTTGCAATACTCACTTACTGAGTTCCAAACTGCCTCTGGAAGCAACGTCAGCACAAGAACTGTTCGTCGGGAGCTTCATGAAATGGGTTTCCATGGCAGAGCAGCCTCACACAAGCCTAAAATCACCATGCCCAATAACAAGCGTCGGCTGGAGTGGTGTAAAGCTCGCCGCCATTGGACTCTGGAGCAGTGGAAACGCGTTCTCTGGAGTGATGAATCACGCTTCATCATCTGGCAGTCCGACGGACGAATCTGGGTTTGGCGTATGCCAGGAGAACGCTACCTGCCCGAATGCATAGTGCCAACTGTAAAGTTTGGTGTAGGAGGAATAATGGTCTGGGGCTGTTTTTCATGGTTCAGGCAAGGCCCCTTAGTTCCAGTGAAGGGAAATCTTAACGCTACAACATAATAATAATAATATGCCATTTAGCAGACGCTTTTATCCAAAGCAACTTACAGTCATGTGTGCATACATTTTTACGTATGGGTGGTCCCGGGGATCGAACCCACTACCCTGGCATTACAAGCGCCATGCTCTACCAATTGAGCTACAGAGGACCACAACATACAATGACATTCTAGATGATTCTGTGCTTCCAACTTTGTGACAACAGTTTGGGGAAGGCCCTTTTCTGTTTCAGCATGACAATGCCCCCGTGCACAAAGTGAGGTCCATACAAAAATGTTTTTTTTGAGATCAGTGTGGAAGAACTTGACTGGCCTGCACAGAGCCCTGACCTCAACCCCATCAAACACCTTTGGGATGAATTGGAACACCGACTGCGAGCCAGGCCTTATCGCCCAACATCAGTGCCCGACCTCACTAATGCTCGTGACTGAATGGAAGCAAGTCCCCGTAGCAATGTTCCAACATCTAGTGGAAAGCCTTCCCAGAAGAGTGGAGGCTGTTATAGCAGCAAAAGGGGGGGACCAACTCCATATTAATGCTCATGATTTTGGAATGAGATGTTCACACGAGCAGGTGTCCACATACTTTTGGTCATGTAGTATAGCTCAATTTACATTAAGCATGGTATAATCATGAATTGGGTAGAGTTTGTATGATTTGTGTTATGGGGTTACAGGTGGTTAGATGTAGCCTGAGGACTACAGAGAACCTTCCAGACCATGTAATCAATTTAGTCTACCCCTTCTCTTTTAGTCTTTACTTTTAGTAAAACTCAGGTTATCTGGAGTCATTCCACAGTGCCCTGCTGATAAATACCCCAAAGCGGGGGGGTCATTTTGGGTACACAAGCATGAGGGAGGAGACACGCCTTGCGGTTATGGAGCACAACAAGACTGATGGACAGAAACCCGTAAGGGACACTGAAAGGTATAAAATCAAGACTACAACAGTAATGACACAACCACCTCATTCTCCTCTCTGTAGATTCTCTTAAACACAATACAAAGACATGTCTACAAAAATGCCATGCAATGGGCTACTATTGACCAGAATGATCTGTCAAAGTCAATGGGCTTGGGGGGAAGTTTACAGACAGTACTTTGAGATGAGGAAGGGGGTTTTTGGTTGTGCAGGGTTGTGTTTAGACAGTAAATGTATTGTTGTGTATGAGAGCAATTAAGGTTCCATTTCTCCTCAACCTCCCATACACAACAATTCATACTGTGTAAGAACTGCCTTCCAAAGACTTCTCACACCTTCTTTAGACCCCCAGACCATTCACTTTGTTGACTGATCTTTCCTCTCAAAAGCAGCTCCCAATGTCCCCTCATTGTCCCTAAACAATACACTAGCCGGTCCCATTCGGTTGATACCGTTACCAACAAAGGTGTGTTGCCCTACGTCTCTTCCACAAAAAGTGTAAAATGCTAACACCACAACCATGTATTTCCAGGAGACGTGCAGCACCAGGAAATCTTCTGCAAGAGGACCAAATAGTTGGTGGTTAAGAACCCCTACACCACTTTTGGCAGAGTCTTATCCAGCTGGCCGTTCACCGCAGACAGAACAAGCCCATTGCCATGAGCACAAAGAGTCTCAGCTTCCCCAGCCCACCATGCCGAACACAATTGCCAGTGTTCCGAAGCAAGGATAATGGTTGCGTTTACACAGGCATCCCAATTCTGATCTTTTTTTCACTAATTGGTCTTTTGGCCAATCAGATCAGTTCTGAAAAAAAGATCTGATATGATTAAGACCAATTAGTGGACGAAAGATCAGAATTGGGCTGCCTGTGTAAACGCAGCCAGTGTGGCTCAGACCATGTAGAACAGGGGTCTCCAACCCTGTTCCTGGAGAGCTACGTCCTGTAGGTTTTCGCTCCAACCCCAGTTATAACTAACCTCATTCAGCTTATCAACCAGGTAGTTATTCGAATCATGGTGCTAGATTAGGGTTGGAGGGAAAACCTACAGGACGGTACCTCTCCAGGAACAGGGTTGGAGAGCCCTGATTTAGAACCACCATAAAATAAATATGAATATTTTCTATCAATCTTTGAAATGTGTATGCCCTTATGGATTTACAGAATATATTTCTATAAGCTGTACAGGGCTCTATAGCATCAAACAGATGTTAGACATTCAGATATCCAAAGAATGTTTGTTTATTTGTCAAATTCAAAAATACAGGGGAGTGTACACTATTGAATGCTAACTTAAGAGAACTGGGTATTCAACAAGAATGTTATATGGTAAAAGTAACATACAAAAATAATTGTATGAACAGCGTAGTACAGTTCAGTGTGTCCGAGTGTGTCTCAGGTGTAGAGATACTCAAGTGCAGAGAACTGTAGCTACAGATTTACACCAGATAATGTGATTTACCCAAAGATTTTTGCTGACATCTTGTCTATTTCAAGAGTCCACCACAAAGTGCTGCATGTCATGATGACAGAGACCTGGCTCCATCAATGAGAGAAGACTTGAAATAGACACGATGGCGACGCACATATTGTTGGATTACTTTATGGAGCAAAACAATTATTTATTTTAATAACGGAGCATTTTCTAAATTCAAACTGACCCCCTGCAACTGGACACAGACATTTTACGAGACTCCTGTTTCCCTGAATCGAGGCCAAAGACGGCATCGCTAACGTTGTTCGAAAATGATCTGTGCTACACCAAACAGTACCATCCTGGATACCAAACATCTTTGGTGAAGTCACATTATCTGGTATAACAATCTGTAGCTAAGAGAACTGGTGATCAACAGATGATGGGAGAGGTGGTCATAACGTAACTGCCAATCCTGTGGTCCTCTGTAGCTCAATTGGTAGAGCATGGCGCTTGTAACACCAGGGTAGTGGGTTCAATCCCCGGGACCACCCGTACGTAAAAATGTATGCGCACATGACTGTAAGTCGCTTTGGATAAAAGCGTCTGCTAAATGGCTTATTATTATTATTATTCCAAAGAAACATACAGAACAAACTGCCATTCAGCTCCTCATGAGTAATCTGCTTGAAATCCAGCATAATGTCTAATCCCTCAAGAGGGATACAGTTCACTGGATACAGTTCTGCTACAATGACACACGCAGGCAAAGGAATTATGTTTCTGTAACTAGAATCCCCTCCGGGAAGAAGCCCAGGCACCACACAGTATTGTCTGTAAGACAAAAAACAAAAACAATTGTACTCTATTGTACAGTTTGAACGACAGTTTAACCGTGCCAGCATAACATCAACATTAGGGTAGACTAGTTGAACATGCATACATGTGCACAGGCACAGAGATTACATTTACAACAATATCTAGCCTAATAGAAATAAATATGTCATAACCCTCAACCTTTGCACAGTGACCAGACCGTGCAAATGTACCTAGGTAGGTAGGCAGATAGTATCCTCCTACAGCCGTGCCTATCAAGCATGCTTAGGCAAATATTTATATAGTAAAACCAGCTTCAGTTTTAGAGATTTACAACAGTAAATTGTTGTATTATTGTTTCTCCTCACTGTTTGCTAGTAAACTTAGCTAGCTAGCCTGCTGGATATACAATACTTGTTATTTACATCTGTTTGGAATCCTATCTTGCGTCAAGTCTATAATTTGATGAGATTGAAATGCATCCCATGGTCATAATCATAACCAATGTCAACGCTCCTCAATTATATATTACATAGCTAGCTACAGTTGCTGATGTTACACGTGTTTACGACAAGTTACAAACGCGAGGCGCGGCACATAACAAGTTAGTGGGCGCCAGGCTAACCAGCTAGCCAACTCCAGTCATGTGCTAACGTTTGCTGGTAAACCTAACAATAGGTGGATGGTTGTAACATTGTAGATTGCTGTTTAGTAGCTAGCGAACTTAGCAAACAGAACAATTATTTGATTTCCCCCCCATTGTAACACAGTAGTATGTTAGCCAGCGACAATGTGGGTTTCAGTAGATAAACTAAAGTTAGCTAGGTGGCTTGCAGGAAAAATAACCTACTTAGCTAGGCACCGTATTTGTCTTCTGCCGTCTTGGTGCTGGCATCGGCTGTAGCTGAGCTTCTAGCTAAATCCAACGCTTTGTTTCAAATCCTCTTCGCTATATTCCGGTTAAGACATGTATGGTTGAATGTCACCATGTAGCTAATAGATGCTCCATCGTCGAATGAGTGTCGACGAGAGGAATCACTTGAAGCCATTGCACCTGGTCAGTTCTTTCAGATTTGCCCAAAAGATTGTTGTTAGTGTCCGCCTCCTTTTCAAAAAAGCCCGCCTTGGGGGAGGGGCGGGGCCAGAGCATTAAGCACCGCCCAACACAAGTTGGAAAAAATGTGTCTGCTTGTATACTTAGCAATGAATCTGCCGATAGGAACGTCGCTGAAAGACATCCAAAGGCTATATCAAACAAGGACAACCATATCTACACCCACAAAAATGTATAGTGCGATCAGTATTTTTTCACATTTTAGTCATTTAGCAGACGCTCTTATCCAGAGCGACTTACAGGAGCAATTAGGGTTAAGTACCTTGCTCAAGAGCACATTGACAGATTTTTCACCTAGTCGGCTCGGGGATTAGAACCAGCGACCTTTCGGTTACTGGCACAACGCTCTTAACCACTAAGCTACCTGCCCCCCCGCAGTATAACATAGAGCCTTCGCGAAATGCCACAAAGCAGGACTACATTTATTGTTAGATCTCGCCCCCTATCAATAAACCGGAAGCCGTCATAGAGTGTATCATTCAGCACGCGAAGCCCTGACCTGCCTTCCTCCTGGGCAATTATGTGTGAAACACATCTCACTGTCCTAGAAATGTCTCAGACATGATGAAAACAAGCCCAGATTCCCCCAGGGTGAAGTTCCCCTTTAATGTTTTGTACACTCAGTGAATATACGCATTGATTGCATTTGGATTACTAATACAGTGTTATTTGGGTTGTTAATTGGATTTGTTCTGACATTCGTGATTTCTTGTTTCTAATTTATGATTATTTGTGCACTTGACATTTTACTGCACTGTTAGGAGCTAGTAACACAAGCATTATACTGCACTGTTAAGAGCTAGTAACACAAGCATTATACTGCACTGTTAGGAGCTAGTAACACAAGCATTATACTGCACTATTATGAGCTAGTAACACAAGCATTATACTGCACTATTAAGAGCTAGTAACACAAGCATTATACTGCACTGTTAGGAGCTAGTAACACAAGCATTATACTGCACTGTTAGGAGCTAGTAACACATGCATTATACTGCACTGTTATGAGCTAGTAACAGCAGCATTTCGCTGCACCCACTATAACAGCTGCTTAACTGTGTACATGACCAATAAACTTTGATTTGATTTGAGTTATAGGTTGGGTAGCTTACATCCCCTCTCCAGTGTATATAACATCACAACTCAACACACTGTCTCTGGTTGAGAAGTCTAACCTCACTACTGACATCACACCCCATGGTAGTGACTTCTCTCTGGTTGAGAAGTCTAACCTCACTACTGACATCACACCCCATGGTAGTGACTTCTCTCTGGTTGAGAAGTCTAACCTCACTACTAACATCACACCCCATGGTAGTGACTTCTCTCTGGTTGAGAAGTCTAACCTCACTACTGACATCACACCCCATGGTAGTGACTTCTCTCTGGTTGAGAAGAACGTAAAACGCCACAGAGCTGCAGCCCAGAACTCCTGAGACATCCAGAGAGATTACAACCCCTGAGCAGAATCTATGTGCTTTATTAATCCAGACCAACAGCAGAACACCACTGACAGACAGACAACATTTGTATGAATCCAGACCGTGGTCCTCTGTAGCTCAGCTGGTAGAGCACGGCGCTTGTAACGCCAGGGTAGTGGGTTCGATCCCCGGGACCACCCATACGTAAAAATGTATGTGCACATGACTGTAAGTCGCTTTGGATGAAAGCGTCTGCTAAATGGCATATTATTATTGTTATAACAGCAGAACACCACTGACAGACAGAGAAGATTTCCGGGGGGAAAAAATAGGTACAAGTAGGGTAAAGGTGGTAGGGTAACGGTGGTAGGGTAAAGGTGGTAGGGTAGAGGTGGTAGGGTAACGGTGGTAGGGTAACGGTGGTAGGGTAACGGTGGTAGGGTGACGGTGGTAGGGTGACGGTGGCAGGGTGACGGTGGCAGGGTAGAGGTGGTAGGGTAACGGTGGTAGGGTAGAGGTGGTAGGGTGACGGTGGTAGGGTGGTGGTGGTGGTAGGGTGGCAGGGTAACGGTGGCAGGGTAGAGGTGGTAGGGTGACGGTGGTAGGGTGACGGTGGCAGGGTGACAGTGGTAGGGTAGAGGTGGTAGGGTGACGGTGGTAGGGTGACGGTGGTAGGGTGGTGGTGGTAGGGTGGCAGGGTAACGGTGGCAGGGTAGAGGTGGTAGGGTGACGGTGGCAGGGTGACGGTGGTAGGGTAACGGTGGTAGGGTAGGGGTGGTGGGAGAGACAATCAGCTGACATGATAAGTAGATAGCCTACTCCAATGTAAATCTATTTCATTCAATTCCCAATGGCTGTAAAATGCTTAACAATTAATGGTGTTTGTATAATAAAAACCAGAGGTTGGTTGGGGGTTGCTCATCAAACCAGAAGTTGGTCGGGGGTTTCCTTTTATACAAATGAAGTTCAATTCATGAGAGGATAGGATATATTCTAGAAAGTTAATATCCATAAACCTGATGCTTGTGTAATGGATAAGAAACATTGACACACACACACACACACACATACACACACATACACACACGGGTCCGTTTTTTGGAGCCCACCTGCCCCACGCTGGCTACATCAATTCCCGAGCCCCACCCGATATCAGGACAGATCTTTCTCCGCAAACCAACCCACCCGCATAGAATTGTTCCGAGAGCCGATCCTTTACCCGCCAAATGAGATACATTTATTTAATTGTCTCTTCAACATTTGTATAAAAGGAAACCATGCCATGATTTAAGATTATATTTTTAATTTTCAAAATGCGATGAGTCACTCAAATCGTTTTGAGAAAGAGCCTTCTAATTAACCTTCTACTTACCTAATGAAAGCCTGTAGCCAACATGGTGCCGGCAGGTAGCTTAGTGGTTAAGAGCGTTGTGCCAGTAACCGAAAGGTCGCTGGTTCTAATCCCCGAGCCGACTAGGTGAAAAATCTGTCGATGTGCCCTTGAGCAAGGCACTTAACCCTAATTGCTCCTGTAAGTCGCTCTGGATAAGAGCGTCTGCTAAATGACTGAAATGTAAACATAACAAAACAATACCTTTACGTTCAATGTTATTTAGATAATCAAATAGTTTAGGTCTAATTCAAACTTAAATAAACCATTCCCAGAATTGAATATAGGCTGCAAAAATAGGCTCCATTTATTTTGTAGGCTTCTCAAACTTTTACCAGTCGCACTGGTTTACACTTTATATGGACTACGTATGGGTCTTATGAACTGATAATGAACTGAATTATACAAAACAAATAGGCCTACCCAGTTGTTGTCCTTCCAAACTGGGGATTTCACTCGCGCAGCACCTGTTTCCATGGTGATGTTGTAGTCTATACCCTTATCATAACCTTTCTGTTTATTTCTCTGGTCAGGCCTACGTTAGACATTTAGCGTGAGCTAGGCTCTCCAGGGAAAGTAAACTTGCCAACGTGTCGTATTCTTGCATTGGGAGAGGGAACATAAACTCTGCGCGTGGACAAATTAGAACATTTTAGCACCAAACAAACAAGGGACAGTTCCCGGCTCCACACTCTCAACTCATGGCTGGTAGCCTCATGTCTGCCTCGCTGCTCACACAATGGAATTCGCAACACAATGCAACACATTAAAGCTCCTGGGTTTTTAAAAAGCGTATTATCTTGATTTTAAAAAATGTTTCTGACCCGCAATGTAATTGTTCTGAACTGCGAGCCGACCCGCGGGTTGAAATAACGTTTTCATTCCACCCGCCAGCTGATTGTTTTGTGGCTCACCACCGGTAACCGTGGGTATACGACGCACACACACACACACACACACACACACACACACACAAATCCTTGTCAACGGTGTGACATCACTGTCCAAGCACTAAAGGACATATTATATAAACCGGCTGGCTAATGCTACACACCTAGAGGCCCCACATGACCTGTCAGTGAGTTAACCATGGGTGGAGGAGAAAACTAAACTGGCAGTCATGCAGGCCCAATTAAACCCAGTCTTAAGGCATCTGAGGAATGTTATGTTCTATTATAAAAGGTTTGGAAAGGGAAAGACTGTTTGTGAAGGGAACACAAGGCTGTTTACCTGACGTTTAATTTACCACTGTTTGTGAAGGGAACACAAGGCTATATACTTCACGTTTAGTGTACCACTGTTTGTGAAGGGAACACAAGGCTGTTTACCTGACGTTTAGCGTACCACTGTTTGTGAAGGGAACACAAGGCTGTTTACTTGGCATTGCAAATTGAGGCGCAGGGTAAGTATGCATTCCTCTCGCAGGATAATAGTGACTGTTGTAATGTGAAATAGGTTACATAGAGATGCGGTCTTGAGGGCAGACATTCAGGAGGCAGAAGGTTCTGGTGCAAAGGTGTCCATATTTATTCACAGTGTTCAATAGTGATAGCTGGGCAATTCATATTTACAAGACAAATGGGTAGACAATAGACTTCTCACACAAAATAACGAACCACACTAAGCCTAAAACAGGTTTACCCTGTAGCTTCCATAGCTTTTACAGGTTGGGGGTGTACCTGGCTCAGCAGCCCCCCCCCCCCCCCCTATCACCAAACCCAATCTACCCAGAAACCCCCCAAAACAGCCGCTTATATCCTCTAAGCCCCTCCCATACCCAATGACAAGTAACCACATAACTGGTATACAAATGTGACCGTCTTCCTCAGAATTACCCAATTGCATACATTCCGTCTAAAACAGACGTGACCAACTTCCATGTACACCTTTGTTACATGAATGGAACCAGCGAATGGCGGCAACCCAGTAACATAGCAGTGCGCTCATGCTCCTGACGCGCAACCCAAACCGACACAGACAAGACAGGACACGCGGAGCTCCGACACAGTGTTTAAAGTATGAAGAAAGGAAAGCATTAACAAAAACGAAATGAACAGTTTCTATCTCGTGAGTGTTACGATGATTCTGTGCACCGGAACAACGTTTCATTCTGGAAGACTAGAGAAAATAACTTTACATAAAAAAAATTAAAAAATCATACCGAACTGGGCATGATCTATAAACAGTAGCTTACTGCTAACACAGGTGCTATAGAATAATATAGTATTGTGCAGTTGTCACGATCGTTTAGGTACGAGACGGACCAAGGCGCAGCGTGATAAGCGTACATTTTTAAAAAAAAGTACTTAACACACGACAAAACAACAAATAAACGATACGTGAAGTCCTAGGTTACACAAAACAAAACTTTACGGAACAAGATCCCACACAGACTGGTGCCAAAACGGCTGCTTAAGTATGGTCCCCAATCAGAGACAACGAGCTACAGCTGCCTCTGATTGGGGACCACCCTGGCCAACATAGATATACACAATCTAGAACCTAAACACAGAACAACTTAACATAGAAACTACACACCCTAGCTCAACATTTAAGAGTCCCCAGAGCCGGGGCGTGACAGCAGTAGAATGCTTCTAGAAAGAAATGGACGCGCTATTCTACAATAGGGCCTAATGGCAGATTAGAGCTATTCTACAATAGGGCCTAATGGCAGATTAGAGCTATTCTACAACAGGGCCTAATGGCAGATTAGAGCTAATCTACAATAGGGCCTAATGGCAGATTAGAGCTATTCTACAATAGGGCCTAATGGCAGATTAGAGCTATTCTACAATAGGGCCAAATGGCAGATTAGAGCTATTCTACAATAGGGCCTAATGGCAGATTAGAGCTATTCTACAACAGGGCCTAATGGCAGATTAGACAGCGTGCGTGTTCGTGACAAGTGAACATAAAATTAACATCATCACAGTTGACAGATCCCGAAAGCAGCTGGTTCAGTGTCTTGGTGTTCCACAATTAATTAAATGATCATCTTAATTTGTGATTCTTTAGAAATTAATATTCAGGTGACAAACAATATAGGTCAAAGCAGGATTGAATTAATTTAGATTTCTACAATTAGAGCAAGAATAAAAAGGACCACTGCTAATTTCAAATTGTCCTAATTAATCGCTATTAATGTACAGTGGGGAGAACAAGTATTTGATCCACTGCCGATTTTGCAGGTTTTCCTACTTACAAAGCATGTAGAGGTCTGTAATTTTTTATCATAGGTACACTTCAACTGTGAGAGACGGAATCTAAAACAAAAATCCAGAAAATCACTTTGTATGATTGTATGGGTCTCCCATTCCTCCTCTGGATCATCCAGATGGTCATTGGCAAACTTCAGACGGGCTTGGACATGCGCTGGCTTGAGCAGGGGGATCTTGCGTGCGCTGCAGGATTTTAATCCATGACGGCGTAGTGTGTTACTAATGGTTTTCTTTGAGACTGTGGTCCCAGCTCTCTTCAGGTCATTGACCAGGTCCTGCCGTGTAGTTCTGGGCTGATCCCTCACCTTCCTCATGATCATTGATGCCCCACGAGGTGAGATCTTGCATGGAGCCCCAGACCGAGGGTGATTGACCGTCATCTTGAACTTCTTCCATTTTCTAATAATTGCGCCAACAGTTGTTGCCTTCTCACCAAGCTGCTTGCCTATTGTCCTGTAGCCCATCCCAGCCTTGTGCAGGTCTACAATTTTATCCCTGATGTCCTTACACAGTTCTCTGGTCTTGGCCATTGTGGAGAGGTTGGAGTCTGTTTGATTGAGTGTGTGGACAGGTGTCTTTTATACAGGTAACAAGTTCAAACAGGTGCAGTTAATACAGGTAATGAGTGGAGAACAGGAGGGCTTCTTAAAGAAAAACGAACAGGTCTGTGAGAGCCGGAATTCTTACTGGTTGGTAGGTGATCAAATACTTATGTCATGCAATAAAATGCAAATTAATTACTTAAAAATCCTTTTCCGTCTCTCACAGTTGAAGTGTACCTATGATAAAAATTACAGACCTCTACATGCTTTGTAAGTGGGAAAACCTGCAAAATCGGCAGTGTATCAAATACTTGTTCTCCCCACTGTACATGGCTCAAAACTGTGGTTCAAGAAGGAGAGTAGAGTAGAGTCATGTAGAGTAATGTAGAGTAGAGTCATGTAGAGTAGAGTAGAGTAATGTAGAGTAGAGTAATGTAGAGTAGAGTAATGTAGAGTAATGTAGAGTAGAGTAATGTAGAGTCATGTAGAGTAGAGTAATGTAGAGTAGAGTCATGTAGAGTCATGTAGAGTAGAGTAATGTAGAGTAATGTAGAGTAGAGTAATGTAGAGTAGAGTAATGTAGAGTAGAGTAATGTAGAGTAGAGTAATGTAGGTTAGAGTATTGTAGAGTAGAGTCATGTAGAGTAATGTAGAGTAGAGTAATGTAGAGTAGAGTCATGTAGAGTAGAGTAATGTAGAGTATTGTAGAGTAGAGTAATGTAGAGTAGAGTCATGTAGAGTAATGTAGAGTAGAGTAATGTAGAGTAGAGTAATGTAGAGTAATGTAGTAATTCATATTTACAAGACAAATGGGTAGACAATAGACTTCTCACACAAAATAACGAACCACACTAAGCCTAAAACAGGTTTACCCTGTAGCTTCCATAGCTTTTACAGGTTGGGGGTGTACCTGGCTCAGCAGCCCCCCCCCCCTCTATCACCAAACCCAATCTACCCAGAAACCCCCCAAAACAGCCGCTTATATCCTCTAAGCCCCTCCCTGGGACATACCCATGTCCAATGACAAGTAACCACATAACTGGTATACAAATGTGACCGTCTTCCTCATAATTACCCAATTGCATACATTCCGTCTAAAATAGACGTGACCAACTTCCATGTACACCTTTGTTACATGAATGGAACCAGCGAATGGCGGCAACCCAGTAACATAGCGGTGCGCTCATGCTCCTGACGCGCAACCCAAACCGACACAGACAAGACAGGACACGCGGAGCTCCGACACAGTGTTTAAAGTATGAAGAAAGGAAAGCATTAACAAAAATGAAATGAACAGTTTCTATCTCGTGAGTGTTACGATGATTCTGTGCACCGGAACAACGTTTCATTCTGGAAGACTAGAGAAAATAACTTTACATAAAAATAAAAATAAATCATACCGAACTGGGCATGATCTATAAACAGTAGCTTACTGCTAACACAGGTGCTATAGAATAATATAGTATTGTGCAGTTGTCACGATCGTTTAGGTACGAGACGGACCAAGGCGCAGCGTGATAAGCGTACATTTTTTTTAAAAGCACTTAACACACGACAAAACAACAAATAAACGATACGTGAAGTCCTAGGTTACACAAAACAAACCTTTACGGAACAAGATCCCACACCGACTGGTGCCAAAACGGCTGCCTAAGTATGGTCCCCAATCAGAGACAACGAGCTACAGCTGCCTCTGATTGGGAACCACCCTGGCCAACATAGATCTACACGTTCTAGAACCTAAACACAGAACAACTTAACATAGAAACTACACACCCTAGCTCAACATTTAAGAGTCCCCAGAGCCAGGGCGTGACAGCAGTATAATGCTTCTAGAAAGAAATGGCAGAAAAATAGAACGCGCTATTCTACAATAGGGCCTAATGGCAGATTAGACAGCGTGCGTGTTCGTGACAAGTGAACATAAAATTAACATCATCACAGTTGACAGATCCCGAAAGCAGCTGGTTCAGTGTCTTGGTGTTCCACAATGAATTAAATGATCATCTTAATTGTGATTCTTTAGAAATTAATATTCAGTGACAAACAATATAGGTCAAAGCAGGATTGAATTAATTTAGATTTCTACAATTAGAGCAAGAATAAAAAGGACCACTGCTAATTTCAAATTGTCCTAATTAATCGCTATTAATGTACAGTGGGGAGAACAAGTATTTGATACACTGCCGATTTTGCAGGTTTTCCTACTTACAAAGCATGTAGAGGTCTGTAATTTTTTATCATAGGTACACTTCAACTGTGAGAGACGGAATCTAAAACAAAAATCCTGAAAATCACTTTGTATGATTGTATGGGTCTCCCATTCCTCCTCTGGATCATCCAGATGGTCATTGGCAAACTTCAGACGGGCTTGGACATGCGCTGGCTTGAGCAGGGGGACCTTGCGTGCGCTGCAGGATTTTAATCCATGACGGCGTAGTGTGTTACTAATGGTTTTCTTTGAGACTGTGGTCCCAGCTCTCTTCAGGTCATTGACCAGGTCCTGCCGTGTAGTTCTGGGCTGATCCCTCACCTTCCTCATGATCATTGATGCCCCACGAGGTGAGATCTTGCATGGAGCCCCAGACCGAGGGTGATTGACCGTCATCTTGAACTTCTTCCATTTTCTAATAATTGCGCCAACAGTTGTTGCCTTCTCACCAAGCTGCTTGCCTATTGTCCTGTAGCCCATCCCAGCCTTGTGCATTTCTACAATTTTATCCCTGATGTCCTTACACAGTTCTCTGGTCTTGGCCATTGTGGAGAGGTTGGAGTCTGTTTGATTGAGTGTGTGGACAGGTGTCTTTTATACAGGTAACAAGTTCAAACAGGTGCAGTTAATACAGGTAATGAGTGGAGAACAGGAGGGCTTCTTAAAGAAAAACAAACAGGTCTGTGAGAGCCGGAATTCTTACTGGTTGGTAGGTGATCAAATACTTATGTCATGCAATAAAATGCAAATTAATTACTTAAAAATCATACAAAGTGATTTTCTGGATTTTAGATTCCGTCTCTCACAGTTGAAGTGTACCTATGATAAAAATTACAGACCTCTACATGCTTTGTAAGTAGGAAAACCTGCAAAATCGGCAGTGTATCAAATACTTGTTCTCCCCACTGTACATGGCTCAAAACTGTGGTTCAAGAAGGAGAGTAGAGTAGAGTCATGTAGAGTAATGTAGAGTAGAGTCATGTAGAGTAGAGTAGAGTAATGTAGAGTAGAGTAATGTAGAGTAGAGTAATGTAGAGTAATGTAGAGTAGAGTAATGTAGAGTCATGTAGAGTAGAGTAATGTAGAGTAGAGTCATGTAGAGTCATGTAGAGTAGAGTAATGTAGAGTAATGTAGAGTAGAGTAATGTAGAGTAGAGTAATGTAGAGTAGAGTAATGTAGAGTAGAGTAATGTAGGTTAGAGTATTGTAGAGTAGAGTCATGTAGAGTAATGTAGAGTAGAGTAATGTAGAGTAGAGTCATGTAGAGTAGAGTAATGTAGAGTATTGTAGAGTAGAGTAATGTAGAGTAGAGTCATGTAGAGTAATGTAGAGTAGAGTAATGTAGAGTAGAGTAATGTAGAGTAATGTAGTAATTCATATTTACAAGACAAATGGGTAGACAATAGACTTCTCACACAAAATAACGAACCACACTAAGCCTAAAACAGGTTTACCCTGTAGCTTCCATAGCTTTTACAGGTTGGGGGTGTACCTGGCTCAGCAGCCCCCCCCCCCTCTATCACCAAACCCAATCTACCCAGAAACCCCAAAACAGCCGCTTATATCCTCTAAGCCCCTCCCTGGGACATACCCATGTCCAATGACAAGTAACCACATAACTGGTATACAAATGTGACCGTCTTCCTCATAATTACCCAATTGCATACATTCCGTCTAAAATAGACGTGACCAACTTCCATGTACACCTTTGTTACATGAATGGAACCAGCGAATGGCGGCAACCCAGTAACATAGCGGTGCGCTCATGCTCCTGACGCGCAACCCAAACCGACACAGACAAGACAGGACACGCGGAGCTCCGACACAGTGTTTAAAGTATGAAGAAAGGAAAGCATTAACAAAAATGAAATGAACAGTTTCTATCTCGTGAGTGTTACGATGATTCTGTGCACCGGAACAACGTTTCATTCTGGAAGACTAGAGAAAATAACTTTACATAAAAATAAAAATAAATCATACCGAACTGGGCATGATCTATAAACAGTAGCTTACTGCTAACACAGGTGCTATAGAATAATATAGTATTGTGCAGTTGTCACGATCGTTTAGGTACGAGACGGACCAAGGCGCAGCGTGATAAGCGTACATTTTTTTTAAAAGTACTTAACACACGACAAAACAACAAATAAACGATACGTGAAGTCCTAGGTTACACAAAACAAACCTTTACGGAACAAGATCCCACACCGACTGGTGCCAAAACGGCTGCCTAAGTATGGTCCCCAATCAGAGACAACGAGCTACAGCTGCCTCTGATTGGGAACCACCCTGGCCAACATAGATCTACACGATCTAGAACCTAAACACAGAACAACTTAACATAGAAACTACACACCCTAGCTCAACATTTAAGAGTCCCCAGAGCCAGGGCGTGACAGCAGTATAATGCTTCTAGAAAGAAATGGCAGAAAAATAGAACGCGCTATTCTACAATAGGGCCTAATGGCAGATTAGACAGCGTGCGTGTTCGTGACAAGTGAACATAAAATTAACATCATCACAGTTGACAGATCCCGAAAGCAGCTGGTTCAGTGTCTTGGTGTTCCACAATGAATTAAATGATCATCTTAATTGTGATTCTTTAGAAATTAATATTCAGTGACAAACAATATAGGTCAAAGCAGGATTGAATTAATTTAGATTTCTACAATTAGAGCAAGAATAAAAAGGACCACTGCTAATTTCAAATTGTCCTAATTAATCGCTATTAATGTACAGTGGGGAGAACAAGTATTTGATACACTGCCGATTTTGCAGGTTTTCCTACTTACAAAGCATGTAGAGGTCTGTAATTTTTTATCATAGGTACACTTCAACTGTGAGAGACGGAATCTAAAACAAAAATCCTGAAAATCACTTTGTATGATTGTATGGGTCTCCCATTCCTCCTCTGGATCATCCAGATGGTCATTGGCAAACTTCAGACGGGCTTGGACATGCGCTGGCTTGAGCAGGGGGACCTTGCGTGCGCTGCAGGATTTTAATCCATGACGGCGTAGTGTGTTACTATTGGTTTTCTTTGAGACTGTGGTCCCAGCTCTCTTCAGGTCATTGACCAGGTCCTGCCGTGTAGTTCTGGGCTGATCCCTCACCTTCCTCATGATCATTGATGCCCCACGAGGTGAGATCTTGCATGGAGCCCCAGACCGAGGGTGATTGACCGTCATCTTGAACTTCTTCCATTTTCTAATAATTGCGCCAACAGTTGTTGCCTTCTCACCAAGCTGCTTGCCTATTGTCCTGTAGCCCATCCCAGCCTTGTGCATTTCTACAATTTTATCCCTGATGTCCTTACACAGTTCTCTGGTCTTGGCCATTGTGGAGAGGTTGGAGTCTGTTTGATTGAGTGTGTGGACAGGTGTCTTTTATACAGGTAACAAGTTCAAACAGGTGCAGTTAATACAGGTAATGAGTGGAGAACAGGAGGGCTTCTTAAAGAAAAACAAACAGGTCTGTGAGAGCCGGAATTCTTACTGGTTGGTAGGTGATCAAATACTTATGTCATGCAATAAAATGCAAATTAATTACTTAAAAATCATACAAAGTGATTTTCTGGATTTTAGATTCCGTCTCTCACAGTTGAAGTGTACCTATGATAAAAATTACAGACCTCTACATGCTTTGTAAGTAGGAAAACCTGCAAAATCGGCAGTGTATCAAATACTTGTTCTCCCCACTGTACATGGCTCAAAACTGTGGTTCAAGAAGGAGAGTAGAGTAGAGTAATGTAGAGTAGAGTAATGTAGAGTAGAGTAGAGTAGAGTAGAGTAGAGTAATGTCCAGTAGAGTATTGTAGAGTAGAGTAATGTAGAGTAGAGTAATGTAGAGTAGAGTAATGTAGAGTAGAGTAGAGTAATGTCCAGTAGAGTAATGTAGAGTAGAGTAGAGTAATGTAGAGTAGAGTAGAGTAATGTCCAGTAGAGTAATGTAGAGTAGAGTAATGTAGAGTAGAGTAATGTAGAGTAGAGTAATGTAGAGTAGAGTAGAGTAATGTCCAGTAGAGTAATGTAGAGTAAAGTAGAGTAATGTCCAGTAGAGTAAGGTAGAGTAGAGCAGAGTAATGTCCAGTAGAGTAATGTAGAGTAGAGTAATGTAGAGTAGAGTAATGTAGAGTAGAGTAATGTAGAGTAGAGTAGAGTAATGTCCAGTAGTGTAATGTAGAGTAGAGTAGAGTAATGTAGAGTAGAGTAGAGTAATGTCCAGTAGAGTAATGTAGAGTAGAGTAGAGTAATGTAGAGTAGAGTCATGTAGAGTCATGTAGAGTAGTGTAGAGTAATGTAGAGAAATGTAGCGAAATGTAGAGTAATGTAGAGTAATGCAGGGTAATGTAAAGTATGGTAGAGTATTGTAGAGTATTGTAGAGTAATGTAGAGCAATGTATAGTGTTGTAGAGTAATGTAGAGTATAGTAATGTAGAGTAGAGTAATGTAGAGTATTGTAGAGTATTGTAGAGTAATATAGAGTAGAGTTATGTATAGTAATGTAGAGTACTGTAGAGTCAAGTAATATAGAGTATTGTAGAGTAATGTAGAGTAGAGTAATATAGAGTAGAGTCATGTAGAGTAGAGTAATGTAGAGTAATGTAGAGTCAAGTAATATAGAGTATTGTAGAGTAATGTAGAGTAGAGTAGAGTAATGTCAAGTAGAGTAATGTAGAGTAGAGTAGAGTCATGTAGAGTAGTGTAGAGTAATGTAGAGAAATGTAGCGTAATATAGAGTAATGTAGAGTAATGCAGGGTAATGTAAAGTATGGTAGAGTATTGTAGAGTATTGTAGAGTAATGTAGAGTAATGTAAAGCAATGTATAGTGTTGTAGAGTAATGTAGAGTATAGTAATGTAGAGTAGAGTAATGTAGAGTATTGTAGAGTATTGTATAGTAATATAGAGTATAGTTATGTAGAGTAATGTAGAGTACTGTAGAGTCAAGTAATATAGAGTATTGTAGAGTAATGTAGAGTGAAGTAATGTGGAGTAGAGTAATGTGGAGTAGAGTAATGTAGAGTAATGTGGAGTATTGTAGAGTAATATAGAGTAGAGTCATGTAGAGTAGAGTAATGTAGAGTAATGTAGAGTCAAGTAATATAGAGTATTGTAGAGTAATGTAAAGTAGAGCAATGTAGAGTAATATAGAGTAGAGTCATGTAGAGTACTGTAGAGTCAAGTAATATAGAGTATTGTAGAGTAATGTAGAGTAGAGTAATGTAGAGTAGAGTAATGTAGAGTAATGTAGAGTACAGTAATGTAGAGTAGAGTAATGTGGAGTAGAGTAATGTAGAGTAATGTAGAGTATTGTAGAGTAATATAGAGTAGAGTCATGTGGAGTAGAGTAATGTAGAGTAATGTAGAGTAGAGTAATGTAGAGTAGAGTAATGTATAGTAGTGTAGAGTAGAGTAATGTAGAGTAGAGTAATGTAGAGTAGAGTAATGTAGTGTAGAGTAGAGTAATGTAGAGTAGAGTAATGTAGAGTAGAGTAATGTAGTGTAGAGTAGAGTAATGTAGAGTAGAGTAATGTAGAGTAATGTAGAGTAATGTATAGTAGAGTCATGTAGAGTAATGTAGAGTAGAGTTATGTAGAGTAGAGCAATGTAGAGTGGAGTAATGTAGAGTAGAGTAATGTGGAGTATTGTAGAGTAATGTAGAGTAGAGTAATGTAGAGTAATGTAGAGTAATGTAGAGTAGAGTAATGTAGAGTAGAGTAATGTAGAGTAATATAGAGTAGAGTCATGTAGAGTAGAGTAATGTAGAGTAATGTAGAGTAGAGTAATGTAGAGTAGAGTAATGTAGAGTAGAGTAATGTAGAGTAGAGTAATGTAGAGTAATGTATAGTAATGTAGAGTAGAGTAATGTATAGTAATGTAGAGTAGAGTAATGTATAGTATAGTATTGTAGAGTATTGTAGAGTAATATAGAGTAGAGTCATGTAGAGTACTGTAGAGTCAAGTAATATAGAGTATTGTAGAGTAATGTAGAGTAGAGTAATGTAGAGTAGAGTAATGTAGAGTACAATAATGTAGAGTAGAGTAATGTGGAGTAGAGTAATGTGGAGTAATGTAGAGTATTGTAGAGTAATATAGAGTAGAGTCATGTAGAGTAGAGTAATGTAGAGTAATGTAGAGTAGAGTAATGTGGAGTATAGTATTGTAGAGTAATGTAGAGTAGAGTAATGTATAGTAGAGTAATGTAGAGTAGAGTTATGTAGAGTAGAGTAATGTAGAGTAGAGTAATGTAGAGTAGAGTAATGTAGAGTAGAGTAATGTAGAGTAGAGTTATGTAGAGTAGAGTAATGTAGAGTAGAGTAATGTAGAGTAGAGTTATGTAGAGTAGAGTTATGTAGAGTAGAGTAATGTAGAGTAGAGTAATGTAGAGTAGAGTAATGTAGAGTAGAGCAATGTAGAGTAGAGCAATGTAGAGTGGAGTAATGTAGAGTAATGTAGAGTAGAGTAATGTAGGGTAGAGTCTACTCTAGTCAGCTAAATCCAATCAAATGTTATTTGTCACATGCTTTGTAAACAACAGGTGTAGACTAACAGTGAAATGCTTACTTACGGGCCCTTACCCACAATGCAGAGAGAAAGAAAATAGACAAATAACAGAAAAGTAAAACACGTAATAATAAAAGTAATAATAAATACACAACGAGTAACGATACACTTGGCTATATACACTACAGTACAAGGGGTACCAGTACCGAGTCGATGTGCAGGGGTACGAGGTAATGGAGGTAGCTATGTACATATACAGGGCCTTCAGAAAGTATTCAGACCCCTTGACTTTTTCCACTTTGTTACGTTACAGACATATTCTAAAATGGATTAAATAAAATAACATCCTCATCAATCTACACACAATACCCCATAATGACAAAGCAAAAACTGGTTTTTAGACATTTTTGAAAATGTATTGAAAATAAAAAACAGAAATACCTTATTTACATAAGTATTCAGACCCTTTGCTATGAGACTCGAAGTTGAGCTCAGGTGCATCCTGTTTCCATTGATCATCCTTGAGATGTTTCTACAACTTGATTGGAGTCCACCTGTGGTAAATCCAATTGATTGGACGTGATTTGGAAAGGCACACACCTGTCTATATAAGGTCCCACTGTTGACAGTGCATGTCAGAGCAAAAACCAAACAATGAGGCCGAAGGAATTGTCCGTAGAGCTCCGAGACAGGATTGTGTCAAGGCACAGATCTGCGGAAGGGTACACATTTTTTTTTCAGCATTGAAGGTCCCCAAGAACACAGTGGGCTCCATCATTTTTAAATGGAAGAAGTTAGGAACTACCAAGACTCTTCCTAGAGCTGGCCGCCCGGCCAAACTGTGGAATCGGGGGAGATGAGCCTTGGTCAGAGAGGTGACCAAGAACTCGATGGTCACTCTGACAGAGCTCTAGAGTTCCACTGTGGAGATGGGAGAACCTTCCAGAAGGACAACCATATCTGCAGCACTCCACCAATCAGGCCTTTATGGCAAACAGGACCCTGCCAAGCCACACTGCTTCTTGACACACTGCTCGCTTAACCCGGAAGCCAGCCGCATCAATGTCTCGGAAGAAACACTGTACAACTGCCGACAGAAGTCAGTGTGCATATGCCCGGCCCGCAACAGGAGTCGCTAGAGCGCGATAGGACAAGGACATCCCGGCTGGCCAAACCCTCCCCTAACCCGGACGACGCTGGGACAATTGTGTGCCGCCTCATGGGAATCCCGGTCGCGGCCGGCTGCGACACAGCCCGGGATCAAACCTGGGTCTGTACTGATGCCTCAAGCACTGCAATGCAGTGCCTTAGACCGCTGCGCCACTCGGGAGGCCGAGTGGCTGGAGTCTTTGACAATTTTTAGGGCCTTTCTGTGACACCGCCTGGTATAGAGGTCCTGGATGGCAGGAAGCTCTGCCCTAGTGATGTATTGGGCCGTACGGACTACCCTCTGTAGCACCATGCGGTCGGATGCCAAGCAGTTGCCATACCAGGCAGTGATGCAACCAGTCAGGATGCTCTCAATGGTGCAGCTGTAGAACTTTTTGATGATCTGAGGGCCCATGCCAAATCTTTTCAGCCTCCTGAGGGGGAAGAGGAGTTGTTGTGCCCTCTTCAACAACTGTGTTGGTGTGATGTGGACACAGAGGAACTTGAAGCTCTCGACCCGCTCCACTACAGCCCTGTCGATGTGAATGGGGGTGTGCTCGGCCCTCCGTTTCCTGTAGTCCACGATCAGCTCCTATAGGCTGCCTAATCGTCGTCGGTGATCAGGCCTACCACCGTCGTGTCGTCAGCAAAGTTAATGGTGGTGTTGGGAGTCATGCGAGGTCATGCAGTCGTGGGTGAACAGGGAGTACAGGAGTGAGGGTCAGCGTGGCGGATGTGTTGTTGCCCTACCCTCACCCCCTGGGGGGCGGCCCGTCAGGAAGTCCAGGATCCAGTTGCAGAGGGAGGTGTTCAGTCCCAGGGTCCTTAGCTTAGTGATGAACATGGAGGGCAATATGGTGTTGAACGCTGAGCTGTAGTCAATGAACAGCATTCTCACATAAATGTTCCTCTTGTCCATGTGGGAGAGGGCAGTGTGGAGTGCAATAGAGATTGCTCTGTTGAGGCGGTATGGAAATTGGAGTGGGTCCAGGGTGACTGGGATGATGGTGTTGATGTGAGCCATGACCAGCCTTTCAAAGTATTTCATGGCTACAGATGTGAGTGCTACGGGGCGATAGTCATTTAGACAGGTTACCTTGGCGTTTTTGGGCACAGGGACTATGGTGGTCTGCTTGAAACATGTTGGTATTAGAGACTCAGTCAGGGAGAGGGTCAGTGAAGACACTTGCCAGCTGATCAAGCGCTTCTCTTGACTAGCCTCGTAGCTCCTGACTCCGAGCTCAATACTGAGTGAAGAATGATTGCAGAAATAGACTGTAGATCTACCTGATATAAAGGAGGACTTTAACTGTAGATCTAGCTGATATAAAGGAGGACTTTAACTGTAGATCTAGCTGATATAAAGGAGGACTTTAACTGTAGATCTAGCTGATATGAAGGAGGACTTTAACTGTAGATCTAGCTGATACAAAGGAGGACCTTAACTGTAGATCTAGCTGATATAAAGGAGGACTTCAACTGTAGATCTAGCTGATATAAAGGAGGACCTTAACTGTAGATCTAGCTGATATGAAGGAGGACTTTAACTGTAGATCTAGCTGATATAAAGGAGGACTTTAACTGTAGATCTAGCTGATATAAAGGAGGACTTTACCTGTAGATCTACCTGATATAAAGGAGGACTTTAACTGTAGATCTAGCTGATATAAAGGAGGACTTTAACTGTAGATCTAGCTGATACAAAGGACTTTGACTGTAGATCTACCTGATATAAAGGAGGACCTTAACTGTAGATCTAGCTGATATAAATGAGGACTTTAACTGTAGATCTAGCTGATATGAAGGAGGACTTTAACTGTAGATCTAGCTGATACAAAGGAGGACCTTAACTGTAGATCTAGCTGATATAAAGGAGGACTTCAACTGTAGATCTAGCTGATATAAAGGAGGACCTTAACTGTAGATCTAGCTGATATGAAGGAGGACTGTAACTGTAGATCTAGCTGATATAAAGGAGGACTTTAACTGTAGATCTAGCTGATATAAAGGAGGACTTTACCTGTAGATCTAGCTGATATAAAGGAGGACCTTAACTGTAGATCTAGCTGATATAAAGGATTTTAACTGTATATCTAGCTGATATAAAGGAGGACTTTAACTGTAGATCTAGCTGATATAAAGGAGGACCTTAACTGTAGATCTAGCTGATATAAAGGAGGACTTTAACTGTAGATCTAGCTGATATAAAGGAGGACCTTAACTGTAGATCAAGCTGATATAAAGGAGGACCTTAACTGTAGATCTAGTTGATATAAAGGAGGACTTTAACTGCAGATCTAGCTGATATAAAGGAGGACCTTAACTGTAGATCTAGCTGATATAAAGGAGGACATTAACTGTAGATCTAGCTGATATAAAGGAGGACTTTACCTGTAGATCTAGCTGATATAAAGGAGGACTTAAACGGTAGATCTAGCTGATATAAAGGAGGACCTTAACTGTAGATCTAGCTGATATAAAGGAGGACCTTAACTGTAGATCTAGCTGATATAAAGGAGGACCTTAACTGTAGATCTAGCTGATATAAAGGAGGACTTTAACTGTAGATCTAGCTGATATAAAGGAGGACCTTAACTGTAGATCTAGCTGATATAAAGGAGGACCTTAACTGTAGATCTAGCTGATATAAAGGAGGACTTTAACTGTAGATCAAGCTGATATAAAGGAGGACCTTAACTGTAGATCTAGCTGATATAAAGGAGCAACTTAACTGTAGATCTAGCTGATATAAAGGAGGACTTTAACTGTAGATCTAGCTGATATAAAGGAGGACCTTAACTGTAGATCAAGCTGATATAAAGGAGGACCTTAACTGTAGATCTAGTTGATATAAAGGACTTTAACTGTAGATCCAGCTGATATAAAGGAGGACCTTAACTGTAGATCTAGCTGATATAAAGGAAGACTTTAACTGTAGATCTAGCTGATATAAAGGAGGACTTTACCTGTAGATCTAGCTGATATAAAGGAGGACTTAAACGGTAGATCTAGCTGATATAAAGGAGGACCTTAACTGTAGATCTAGCTGATATAAAGGAGGACCTTAACTGTAGATCTAGCTGATATAAAGGAGGACCTTAACTGTAGATCTAGCTGATATAAAGGAGGACTTTAACTGTAGATCAAGCTGATATAAAGGAGGACCTTAACTGTAGATCTACCTGATATAAAGGAGGACTTTAACTGTAGATCTAGCTGATATAAAGGAGGACTTTAACTGTAGATCTAGCTGATATAAAGGAGGACTTTAACTGTAGATCTAGCTGATATAAAGGAGGACTTTAACTGTAGATCAAGCTGATATAAAGGAGGACCTTAACTGTAGATCTAGTTGATATAAAGGACTTTAACTGTAGATCTAGCTGATATAAAGGAGGACTTTAACTGTAGATCTAGCTGATATAAAGGATGACTTTAACTGTAGATCTAGCTGATATAAAGGAGGACTTTAACTGTAGATCTAGCTGATATAAAGGAGGACTTTAACTGTAGATCTAGCTGATATAAAGGAGGACCTTAACTGTAGATCAAGCTGATATAAAGGAGGACCTTAACTGTAGATCTAGCTGATATAAAGGAGGACCTTAACTGTAGATCAAGCTGATATAAAGGAGGACCTTAACTGTAGATCTAGCTGATATAAAGGAGGACTTTAACTGTAGATCTAGCTGATATAAAGGAGCAACTTAACTGTAGATCTAGCTGATATAAAGGAGCAACTTAACTGTAGATCTAGCTGATATAAAGGAGCAACTTAACTGTAGATCTAGCTGATATAAAGGAACAACTTAACTGTAGATCTAGCTGATATAAAGGAGGACCTTAACTGTAGATCTAGCTGATATAAAGGAGGACTTTAACTGCAGATCTAGCTGATATAAAGGAGGACCTTAACTGTAGATCAAGCTGATATAAAGGAGGACCTTAACTGTAGATCTAGCTGATATAAAGGAGGACCTTAACTGTAGATCAAGCTGATATAAAGGAGGACCTTAACTGTAGATCTAGCTGATATAAAGGAGGACTTTAACTGTAGATCTAGCTGATATAAAGGAGCAACTTAACTGTAGATCTAGCTGATATAAAGGAGCAACTTAACTGTAGATCTAGCTGATATAAAGGAGGACCTTAACTGTAGATCTAGCTGATATAAAGGAGCAACTTAACTGTAGATCTAGCTGATATAAAGGAGCAACTTAACTGTAGATCTAGCTGATATAAAGGAGGACTTTAACTGTAGATCTAGCTGATATAAAGGAGCAACTTAACTGTAGATCTAGCTGATATAAAGGAGGACTTTAACTGTAGATCTAGCTGATATAAAGGAGGACCTTAACTGTAGATCTAGCTGATATAAAGGAGGACTTTAACTGTAGATCTAGCTGATATAAAGGAGCAACTTAACTGTAGATCTAGCTGATATAAAGGAGGACCTTAACTGTAGATCTAGCTGATATAAAGGAACAACTTAACTGTAGACCATATCACCAGTGGCTAAATCCTCCATGGCAGCCGACCGAGGCTGAAAAATGATGAAATATTCCTACATACTGTATCAGGCCCACAGGACTGAGTAATAGAGAGTGAGAACGAGAGAGAGAGCGAGCGAGAGAGCGAGAGAGCGAGAGAGGATATTCTTGAACATTTAAAAATGCATGAAGCACTGGCCTCCAGGCTAGCAGAAAGACAGTGTTCAGGGAGGTACAGGAAGGATGAGTTAACTCATCTGCCACCACTGGTTTCATTAGTTGATCATTATCTCTGGGGTACGTACAGTTGAAGTCGGAAGTTTACATACACTTAGGTTGGAGTCATTAAAACTAGTTTTTCAACCACTCCACAAATGTCTTGTTAACAAACTATAGTTTTGGCAAGTCGGTTAGGACATCTACTTTGAAAATGATGTCATGGCTTTAGAAGCTTCTGATGGGCTAATTGACATCATTTGAGTCAATTGGAGGTGTACTTGTGGATGTATTTCAAGGCCTACCTTCAAACTCAGTGCCTCTTTGCTTGACATCATGGGAAAATCAAAAGAAATCAGCCAAGACCTCAGAAAACAAATTGTAGACCTCCACAAGTCTGGTTCATCCTTGGGAGCAATTTCCAAACGTCTGAAGGTACCACGTTCATCTGTACAAACAACAGTACGCAAGTATAAACACCATGGGACCACGCAGCCGTCATACCGCTCAGGAAGGAGACGCGTTCTGTCTCCTAGAGATTAACGTACTTTGGTGCGAAAAGTGCAAATCAATCCCAGAACAACAGCAAAGGACCTTGTGAAGATGCTGGAGGAAACAGGTACAAAAGTATCTATATCCACAGTAGAACAAGTCCTATATCGGCATAACCTGATAGGCCGCTCAGCACGGAAGAAGCCACTGCTCCAAAACTGCCATAAAAAAGCCAGACTACTGTTTGCAACTGCACATGGGGACAAAGATCGTACATTTTGGAGAAATGTCCTCTGGTCTGATTAAACAAAAATAGAACTGTTTGGCTATAATGACCATCGTTATGTTTGGAGGAAAAAGGGGGTGCTTGCAAGCAGAAGAACACCATCCCAACCGTGAAGCACAGGGTTGGCAGCATCATGCTGTGTGGGTGCTTTGCTGCAGGAGGGACTGGTGCACTTCACAAAATAGATGGCATCATGAGGAAGGAAAATTATGTGGATATATTGACGCAACATCTCAAGACATCAGTCAGGAAGTTAAAAAGCTTGGTCGCAAATGGGTCTTCCAAATGGACAATGACCCCAAGCATACTTCCAAAGATGTGGCAAAATGGCTTAATGACAACAAAGTCAAGGTATTGGAGTGGCCATCACAATGCCCTGACCTCAATCCTATAGAACATTTGTGGGCAGAACTGAAAAAGTGTGTGCGAGCAAGGAGGCCTACAAACCTGACTCAGTTACACCAGCTCTGTCAGGAGGAATGGGCCAAAATTCACCCAATTTATTGTGGGAAGCTTGTGGAAGGCTACCCGAAACGTTTGACCCAAGTTAAACAATTTAAAAGGCAATGCTACCAAATACTAATTGAGTGTATGTAAACTTCCGACCCACTGGGAAATAAAAGCTGAAATAAATCATTCTCTCTACTATTATTCTGACATTTCACATTCTTAAAATAAAGTGGTGATCCTAACTGACCTAAAACAGGGAATTTTTACTAGGATTAAATGTCAGGAATTGTGAAAAACTGAGTTTAAATGTATTTGGCTAAGGTGTATGTAAACTTCCAACTTCAACTGTAGGTGATGGTTTCATTAGTTGATCATTATCTCTGTGGTAGGTGAAGGAGACACCTCTGTCTTGTTGAAGCCATTCCATATCCAGACATCCGGCTCACTGCCTGTGTCACAAGAAGCATCAGCGTGCGTCCAAAATGGCACCCATTTCTTATACAGCGTTCTACTTTTGACCAGGGCATAGGGGCTGGTCAACAGTAGTGCACTATATAGGGAATAGGGTGCCATTTGGGACAAGGAAAGAAAACCCAATAGAGTCACTACAGGAGAAAGAAGGAGGTCGAACAGACAGCCAACACCCCCTGCAGTTCGCCGGGGTCGTATTCATTAGTGCACAGTGTAGCAAAACGTTTTTTGCAACAGAAAATAAAAACAAGAGTTTTGTACAGGTAGACCCTCCCCTTTTTTGGCTCCTTTGCTTCCGATTTGTTCCTAGTGAATATGACCCAGCTACCAATCAGGTCATCAGCAACATTCAGATGGAGCATGACGAAGGATACCCTGTGTTCCAGCCTCCAGCCAAAATGACATTTACCTGATTACTGCCAGCACAATTCAACTCAACATGACATCTCTATGGAAACGTATTTTCTAGCAGTAATGAACTGGGTCAGAGCTGTTGTTACCAAACGAGCAAACACAGCGCAACCCGCAACTCTTGGAATGCGGCTAGGTTCTGTGTTAAAGGGGATACTTCAGGGTTAACTCTTAAACAGCTCGGTTCTGTGTTAAAGGGGATCCTTCAGGGTTAACTCCTACTTCTTAAGACTCAGATGAACTTGTAGATACCATTTTTATGTCTCTGTATCCAGTATGAAAGAAGTTACAGGTAGTTTCGCGAGCCAACGCTAACTAGCATTAGCGCAATGACTGGATGTCTATGGGTATTGACTCTGGGGAAGTAGATATGGGGCCTCATTGCCAAAATCCCATAGTATCTATTTAAATAAACATCTCTAGGTTGCATCCGAACTCTCTTGGCTTTCTTCCACTACTCCCGCAATGTTTTATAAACAGCACTACACTCTATTCCTGTTTAATGAAATCCTCCTCCAAGCTATAGAAAAAACACATCAACAATACAGAGTAGGAGGAGATAGACAGAAATGATCTAATCTATGAGTCATGATTACATAGACAGGAGGCATTTTGCTGATATTGTTCATTACGATAAGGAACCTATACTGGAGAAATGTGAAGTGAGAAATAAGTCTCTCTCATCTGACTACATTTTACATTTTAGTCATTTAGCAGACTCTCTTATCCAGAGCGACTTACAGGAGCAATTAGCAAGTGCCTTGCTCAAGGGCACATCGACAGATATTTCACCTAGTCAGCTCGGGGATTAGAACCATCGACCTTTCGGTTACTGGCACAACGCTCTTAACCATTTAGCTACCTGCCGACTAGAGAGCTCTTTGGCAACGCCCTAGATAAGGTCAACCGCATCATGAACTTTACCCAGTACAAGGACATTTCAGCCAAAAACCTGTTTGCATCTGCCAGGAGGCTGAAACTTGGCCACAAGTGGATCTTTCAGCAAGTCCGTAACCCCAACCACACATCAAAATCCACAAAGAAATGGTTAATTGGACACACAATCAACATTTTGCAATGGTCATCTCAGTCTTCGGACATGAAACCCATTCAAAACCTGTGGTTTGAATTGAAGAGGGCAGTCCATTAGTGCAGATTCTGTATGGAGGAATGGTCTAAGATCCGTCTCAATGTGTTTAATTTTGACCCCTACCTTTTTAAGAATGTTTTTGTATTACTAAATCTCTTTCTCTAAGCAATTATTAGTATAAAATAACTTCCCCACTTTTTTTAACTCCCCTCACTCGGTTCCTCCCTCCCCCTCTCTTGCCCTCGCTCGGTTCCTCCCTCCCCCTCTGTTGCCCTCGCTCGGTTCCTCCCTCCCCCTCTGCTGCCCTCGCTCGGTTCCTCCCTCCCCCTCTGCTGCCCTCGCTCGGTTCCTCCTGCCTCTGCTGCATCCCCTCGCTCGGCTGACTGCCTCCCTGCCTCTTAACAGCTCCCTGTACAGTAGGCTAAACAGTAGCTGGACCAAGACAACACTCCTGAGTCCTGTCCTATCCTTCTTCACAACACAAACACTCCTGAACCCTGTCCTAGGAGAAACACAAAGGGGATACCACTCAGTCCTCCTAACCTTCTCCAGGGAAACAAACACCCTCCTCCACATTTGACATCAATCGTGGATGAAGCAAAGCAGGGGAGAGGGGAGAGTATAGAGTAGAGCGGGGAAAATAAAGAATAGAGAGGGAAAAGTAGAGAGGGGAGAGTAGAGAGTAGAGAGTAAAGGGGAGAGTAGAGGGGGGAGAGTAAAGAGTAGAGGGGAGAGGAGAGAGGGGAGAGTAAAGAGTAGAGAGGGGAGAGTAGAGAGGGGAGAGTAAAGGGGAGAGTAGAGAGGGGAGAGTAAAGGGGAGAGTAGAGAGGGGAGAGTAGAGAGGGGAGAGTAAAGGGGAGAGTAGAGAGGGGAGAGTAAAGGGGAGAGTAGAGAGGGGAGAGTAGAGAGGGGAGAGTAGAGAGGTGAGAGTAGAGAGGGGAGAGTAGAGAGGTGAGAGTAGAGAGGGGAGAGTAAAGGGGAGAGGGGATAGGAGAGAGTAGAGAGGGGAGAGTAGAGAGGGGAGAGTAAAGGGGAGAGTAGAGAGGGGAGAGTAGAGAGGTGAGAGTAGAGAGGGGAGAGTAGAGAGGTGAGAGTAGAGAGGGGAGAGTAAAGGGGAGAGGGGATAGGAGAGAGTAGAGAGGGGAGAGTAGAGAGGGGAGAGTAAAGGGGAGAGTAGAGAGGGGAGAGTAGAGAGGGGAGAGTAAAGGGGAGAGTAGAGAGGGGAGAGTAAAGGGGAGAGTAGAGAGGTGAGAGTAAAGGGGAGAGTAAAGGGGAGAGTAAAGGGGAGAGTAGAGAGGGGAGAGTAAAGGGGAGAGTAAAGGGGAGAGTAAAGAGTAGAGGGGAGAGGAGTGAGTAGAGAGGTGCTGTACTGTCCTCCCTGTTACTGTTCTGTCATCCCTGTTCCTGTACTGTCCTCCCTGTTACTGTACTGTCCTCCCTGTTACTGACCTGTCATCCCTGTTACTGACCTGTCATCCCTGTTACTGTACTGTCCTCCCTGTTACTGTACTGTCATCCCTGTTACTGTACTGTCCTCCCTGTTCCTGTACTGTCATCCCTGTTACTGTACTGTCCTCCCTGTTACTGTACTGTCCTCCCTGTTACTGTACTGTCATCCCTGTTACTGTACTGTCCTCCCTGTTACTGTACTGTCATCCCTGTTACTGTACTGTCCTCCCTGTTACTGTACTGTCCTCCCTGTTACTGTACTGTCATCCCTGTTACTGACCTGTCCTCCCTGTTACTGTACTGTCCTCCCTGTTACTGTACTGTCCTCCCTGTTACTGTACTGTCCTCCCTGTTACTGTACTGTCCTCCCTGTTACTGTACTGTCCTCCCTGTTACTGTACTGTCCTCCCTGTTACTGTACTGTCAACCCTGTTCCTGTACTGTCCTCCCTGTTACTGTACTGTCCTCCCTGTTACTGTACTGTCCTCCCTGTTACTGTACTGTCCTCCCTGTTCCTGTACTGTCATCCCTGTTACTGTACTGTCCTCCCTGTTACTGTACTGTCCTCCCTGTTACTGTACTGTCATCCCTGTTACTGTACTGTCCTCCCTGTTACTGTACTGTCATCCCTGTTACTGTACTGTCCTCCCTGTTCCTGTACTGTCCTCCCTGTTACTGTACTGTCCTCCCTGTTACTGTACTGTCCTCCCTGTTACTGTACTGTCCTCCCTGTTACTGTACTGTCCTCCCTGTTACTGTACTGTCCTCCCTGTTACTGTACTGTCCTCCCTGTTCCTGTACTGTCCTCCCTGTTACTGTATTGTCCTCCCTGTTACTGTACTGTCCTCCCTGTTCCTGTACTGTCCTCCCTGTTACTGTACTGTCCTCCCTGTTACTGTACTGTCCTCCCTGTTACTGTACTGTCCTCCCTGTTACTGTACTGTCATCCCTGTTACTGTACTGTCCTCCCTGTTACTGTACTGTCATCCCTGTTACTGACCTGTCATCCCTGTTACTGTATTGTATGTCACATCTGTCAAATAGTATCACTCTCTATTATTTTGACAGTTTGTTGACTAATAGCTGAAGTGTAAAATAATTTAGTGCCAAATCTTAACTTGAGATACGTAAAATACGAGTTCCGTGTGAATCTTAACTACAGGATCGGCGTCCCTATCCCTGCTCTATATGCGATATGTGACTAGAATGGCTTCGTAAACAGCCTACTTTCCGGGACATAGACATGTCTTATAGGGGCAGAAAGCTTAAATTAATGTTACTCTAACTGCACTGTCCAATTTACAGTAGCTATTACAGTGATAAAATACCATGCTATTGTTTGAGGATAGTGCACAACAGCAAAACACTTTTGTCATGGCAACTGATTTGATACATTCACCTCTGAAGGTAAATAATGTACTTACATTCAGTTATCTTGCTCTGATTTGTCATCCCGAGGGTCCCAGAGATAAAAATGTAGCATAGTTTTGTTTGATAAAATCAATTTTTATATTCAAATGTAGGAACTGGGTTCTACAGTTTGACCCCCTGTTGTCTCTGGCACATTTCCACAAACTTCAAAGTGTTTCCTTTCAAATGATATCAAGAATATGCACATCCTTGCTTCAGGTCCTGAGCTACAGGCAGTTAAATTTGGGTATGTCCTTTTAGGAAAATACATTGAAAAAAAGGGTTTCGGGCCCATGATGTTAGTGTAAACATACACACTAGAGTCCTACTGTAAATCATGTTGACAGGTGAACAACAACTGAACTGGGCCTTTATAAAAAACTATATTTGATCTATTAATGCTTTGTAATCACAACCCATTGTTGAGTCAGTTAGCGATATGAAACAACCGGAACCAATAAGGCAGGAAATACTACAAGCTCCCTGAAAACTGTGTTTGTTCAGTGATTCATAGGAACAACTTGACATTTTTACCTGACGACACCGACTGTGATCCCAAATGGCACGCTCTGGTCAAAAAGTAGTGCACTATGTAGGAAATAGGGTGCCATTTGGGACAGAGCGACGGTCAGAGAAGGATGATTACCGGAGCTATCGCTTATCATAGGACAGGAGTGAGATGACTAATTGGAAAAATATAATTGAGCGTCTAAAATTATATTCTACATGTCAGAACCTGAGGGGAGAACAGGACCTCTTGCAGGCACTGACATTCATTTAAAACAGGAAAGGATGTAATTTCACTCACGAATTAATTAAAGATTAGACATCACTCAAAACAAACTGCAGAAGGTTTAGAGATTTGGGGAGTGTTTTCTCAAATGTAATATTCCTGTAACTCTCCCAATAAGTGACACTTATCGCGGGCCAACATAAACTGATTGGATTAAGAGCTTTTTGGATTAACATCAGTATTATCCCTAGCCTAAAATGGGTTATCCTTTGTTAATGTATTATGAAACAGGGAGAGAGGTATGACAGAAGAAAAAAAAAACGATTTTTTAGTTTTCTGCAATGTACACACACAGCGCGAGACAGACAGACAGACACAAAGCCTATTCCCCCTCAGGAGACTAAAAAGATTTGGCATGGGTCCTCAGATCCTCAAAAAATTCTACAGCTGCACCATCGAGAGCATCCTGACTGGTTGCATCACCGCCTGGTATGGCAACTGCTTGGCCTCTGACCGCAAGGCACTACAGAGGGTAGTGCGTACGGCCCAGTACATCACTGGGGCAAAGCTCCCTGCCATCCAGGACCTCTATACCAGGCGGTGTCAGAGGAAGGCCCTCAAAATTGTCAAAGACTCCAGTCACCCTAGTCATAGACTGTTCTCTCTGCTACCGCACGGCAAGCGGTACCGGAGTGCCAAGTCTAGGTCCAAAAGACTTCTCAACAGCTTCTACCCCCAAGCCATAAGACTCCTGAACAGCTAATCATGGCTACCCGGACTATTTGCACTGCCCCCCCACCCCATCCTTTTTACGCTGCTGCTACTCTGTTAAGTATTTATGCATAGTCACTTTAACTCTACCCACATGTACATATTACCTCAACTAGCCGGTGCCCCCGCACATTGACTATGCAACGGTACCCCCCTGTATATATAGCCTCCCTACTGTCACTTTATTCTATTGTATATATAGCCTCCCTACTGTCACTTTATTTTTTACTTCTGCTCTTTTTTTTCTCAACACTTTTTTGTTGTTGTTTTATTCTTACTTTTTTTGTTTAAAATAAATGCACTGTTGGTTAAGGGCTGTAAGTAAGCATTTCACTGTAATGTCTGCACCTGTTGTATTCGGCGCATGTGACCAATAAAATTTGATTTGATTTGATTTGATTTGATTTGAATGCAAATGAATAACCCTTTTTTCTATACACATTTTTTTTTTTTTAATAAGCTACATATTTTTGCAATGCATTGTTTTTGCAAGGTGCAGTTGTCGGTAAAGATGCAGCTGTTTTTTCCACAGGCTGCCATCAGTGGGCTGGGTTGGAAGAGTGTGACTCACAGTCTACGTCGAGGTTAGTGATGACTCATCAGCGCAAAACGTGACAGCAATGTAGCAAAATGTTCATTTCAAACAATGTATCTTGAAGCACACTTATGGTAACAATGTAACGAACAATGTAATAACGTAAAATTCTAGCGTTTGCACTTACATTATAACACTGCTTGCGACTCAAATCTTGTTTGCAGGTGTCTGCTGCCTAGCCGACGTTTCTTTACCACTGAAGCGATCCATCTTCACAACCTGGGTAAAGCAAGTACCACGACAACATAACGTTTAATTTCAGCACAACAATGCCGTCGACTGTTTGCGAGAACGAATGTTCATGGATCCATGTCAGAAATATTTCAACGTACCTTTCGCAAACTATTTTATCTGCATGGTGCTTATTCGCTTCCTTGTGAGGATGGCTGACTTGTCCGTCGTGAACAGTGAACACACAGCCACTCTCTAGAAGAGTGGGAGATCCAACCCGGTCCTAGTGCGGATGGGTCTCTTGCGCTGTCGCTTCACATTCAACAGGTTAACTGTCCCATCCACTGGTCCCACTCTACACTCTTAACCATTAAACACACCGAGAATATCACCGCAGATAGGCACTTATCACAGTGGAAGTACGGAGATAAATCACTGACATAATGATTTGAGTTTTTGAATATATTCATAGTTGTAAACACAATTTTGCAAGTGTGTAACTGAGTTGTGAACGTGAAAGAATAATCTGTAGTTGTAAACACATACTCAAACGTGTAACTGATGAGTTGTGAACATGAAGAAAAAAAAACACATTTGTAGTTACATTTAAGTCATTTAGCAGACACTCGTATCCAGAGCGACTTACAGTTAGTGCATACATTATTATACTGGAATCGAACCCACAACCCTGGCGTTTCAAACACCATGCTCTACCAACTGAGCTACATCCCTGCGGGCCATTCCCTCCCCTACCCTGGACGACGCTGGGCCAATTGTGCGCCGCCCCCATGGGTCTCCCGGTTGCGGCCGGCTACGACAGAGCCTGGATTCGAACCAGGATCTCTAGTGGCACAGCTAGCACTGCGATGCAGTGCCTTAGACCACTTCGCAATCTTGTTAGTTCATATTTGCCAGCAATAATTGCATCTGTACACATGCACTCAGACTTTTGGCAGTACTTTTACTGTGACAAAAATATGTGTAGATGTTCAAACAGACATTTGCAAGCAAAAGAGAGAGAGAGAGAGAGCTGGAACTCTGGGAGGTGGGACCTGTTTATTCTAACCAATTAGATTAGGATTTCATAGACCCGCATACTCTACACTGGTTGGTTGGTGACAGCTCACATGTGCCGTGTTGGCTGGCGCAACCTGTCAATTACGACGTGTCTTAGCAGTTTACCACTGATTGCACAATGTCCACCAATGAATCCCGGCTGTTAGCTGCAGGGCCAGTTGGACGGGCATTTGATTTATATAGGCATGCCCGTTTTTATTTACAGGACCTCCTGTGTGCACGCCTGCATGAATTGTCTTAATGGGTGTTATAATTAGGCACTAAGGCCAGAGGGGGTGTGGAATATGGCCGATATACCATGGCTAAGGGCTGTTCTTCGGTATGACACAACACAGAACTTAGTCCTGCTATATACAACAAATCCCTGAGGTGCCTTATTGCTATTATAAACTGGTTACCAACATCATTTGAACAGTAAAAAGTCATGTTTTGTCATACCCCTGGTACAGGGTCTGATATACCACGGCTTTCAGCCAATCAGAATTCAGTGTTCGAACCACCCAGTTTATAATAAAGAGTAGAGTATAGGTAGCTCGTGAGTTTCAAGTTTGAGGAAGTGTAACCGGTGTGAAACGGCTAGCTAGTTAGCGGTGCGCTCTGAGACCTTGAAGTAGTTGTTTCCCTTGCTCTGCAAGGACCGCGGCTTTGGTGGAGCGACGGGTAACGGTGCTTCGAGGGTGACTGTTGTCGATGTGTGCAGAGGGTCCCTGGTTCGAGCCCAGGTAGGGGCGAGGAGAGGGATGGAAGCAACACTGTTACAGAAGCTTACAATTTATCCTAGCATGTCTACTTAGCTGCGTGCGAATTATGATTATTTTTATATGTACATTTTGGTGGAACAGTTTCATTTTTGATAATGTTTTAATTTCTCAAAATTATTGTCATGGTTAATCATAAAAATCGTAATAAAAAATCATAAAATTCTAAAAGTTAAAATTCAACTAATGCAAGAGCACAAGCCTTTGCCATATGGACACATTGGTACACCGTGATCCATTGGCGGCTAAACTCAGAGATAGCCAATAGGCCAATGCAGCAGTAGGCCTATAATTTCCATCGTTAACTAAGTAAAATACATAGGCCTAAAGCCAACAAATAAAAACGGTAGAAAATATCCTGATGAAAATTCTGGTTCTTTTAATCTCATTAATCTCTCTACTCCGCCTGTCTGCCTCTCTTTCTATCTGTCTTGACTTGATCCATCCCAAGTGAAGTGCAACATTGTATCAACTCAGCAGGTTGGCGTGCTCAGACGCGCGCGCTCCCTCAACGTTATCAGGACAGAGAAACCACACACTCTAAACAAAAGACAATGGAAAAAATTGACAAAACTCCTAAATTATGGTTATGAAATAAACCAAAACTTGTTTCTCACAAGTGTATCAGGTTGTGAACTCTGCAAACAATGTTTCCACTCCGAGAATGAGAACGGTAAATGACTGTAAAACATGCATTAACATAAATTAATGTAGCCAAATGACAGGGATTAACGGTACATTTACTAGGCCTACTGGTTACATACGTAATGGGGAATTTATACATAATAAACAATCAAAGAGCAAGTCACACAATTAAACAATGAATGTGCAAGAATTAGCGGGAGACAGCGGAGCACATTCTGGAGAGCTGAGTGCATGCATTCTGGAGAGAGATGCCCATATCTTCGCTACACAGCCCTTCTTTTCTCAACATTTTAATTTATACTGCACAAATTGCTGGCATTCCCAAATAGGCATTTGCACTTGTGATTTGAAACAATCCACAGCTATAAAAATAAAATAAAAAATAAAAAAAGATAATTATCCTCTGTGGCTAAGTCAAGCTCTCTGGTAAAGTATTTTTGAATGATTTTAATTAGACAGGAGCAATTATATAATTTTGACAAAACATCAATTTACTTTAGGGGAAGCCAGCATCCGAACAGGGCACTGTGCACCCGCCAACTTTGCTGAAACCAGAGATCTGTATATAATGACGAGATGCTAATGTCTCCGCCCTAACAATGCGAGTCGTTGTCCCGAAGGCGGGAATGCAGGCGACAAGCTTAGGTCTGCATATTATGCCCATAGAAACGCATTGGGTTTATTCAGGACAGAAAAAGTATGACATGCCATACTCCTTTTGTCCAGACAGCATCAGATACATGGTCTACACATACGGAGACAGAGGGGCGCTGTTTCGCTCGCTTGGATGCTTTATCTGAGGTTGATGCGTCTTTCTGACGGCGCGTGTCTCGGTCAAATAAATGATCAATATTTCAATATTTTATTTGGACGGGCAAGGAGGTACGGTAGGTGCGGGCCAGGACCCCTACGTCCCGCCCATAACGCCGGCCCTGGTTAGCTGTCATGGCAGGTACATTTAAATGTCTTTCTTTTATGGCTAGGTAGCAAGATTTTTTCTTCTTTGTAGTATGTTTTTGGAAGCAATTGGCCAAGTCATTGTTAATAAAGCTGCAACATGTAACTTTTTGGGCGACCCGACCAAATTCACATAGAAATGGGAGTTATAGATCTGTCATTCTGTGCACTTTCTTCAGATTCGTTTTTTTTTGCCTCTTTTACTTTCGGTTGTGTACATCCCTGGATGTAAACAGGTAGTGGCAGGTAGCTTAGCGGTTAAGAGCGTTGGACCAGTAACCAAAAGGTTGTTGGTTCGAATCCCTGAGATGACTAGGTTCGAATCTGTCAATGTACCCTTGAGCAAGGCATTTAAGCATAATTGCTGTTTGGGATGATCTGTATCGACGTGTACAACAGTGTGTTCCAGTTCCCGCCAATATCCAGGAACTTCGCACAGCCATTGAAGAGGAGTGGGACAACCAGCTGTCAATGTACCCTTGAGCAAGGCATTTAAGCATAATTGCTGTTTGGGATGATCTGTATCGACGTGTGTTCCAGTTCCCGCCAATATCCAGGAACTTCGCACAGCCATTGAAGAGGAGTGGGACAACCAGCTGACAAAATACTGAACACAAATATAAACGCAACACGCAGCAATTTCAAAGATTTTACTGAGTTACAGTTCATATAAGGGAATCAGTCAATTTAAATAAAGTAATTAGACCCTAATCTATGGATTTCACGTGACTGGGAATACAGATCTACATCCATTGATCACAGATGCCTTAATAAAAAGGTAGGGGCGTTAATCAGAAAACCAGTCAGTATCTGGTGTGACCACCATTTGCCTCATGCAGCGTGACACATTTCCTTCACATAGAGTTGATCAGGCTGTTGATTGTGGCCTGTGGAATGTTGTCCCACTCCTCTTCAATGGCTGTGTGAAGTTGCTGGATATTGGCAGGAACTGGAACACGCTGTCATACACGTTGATCCAGAGCATCCCAAACATGCTCAATGTGTGACATGTCTGATGAGTATGCAGGCCATGGAAGAACTGGGACATTTTCAGCTTCCAGAAATTGTGTACAGATCCTTGCAACATTATCATGCTGAAACATGAGGTGATGGCGGCGGATGAATGGCACGACAATGGGCCTCAGGATCTTGTCACGGTATCTCTGTGCATTCAAATTGTCATTGATAAAATGCAATTGTGTTCATTGTCCGTAGCTTGTGCCTGCCCATACCATAACCCCACCTCCACCATGGGGCACTCTGTTCACAACGTTGACATCAGCAAACCGCTCGCCCAAACGACGCCATACACGTGGTCTGCGGTTGTGAGGCCGGTTGAACGTACTGCCAAATTCTCTAAATTTGGTAGAGAAATAAACTTTAAATTCTCTGGCAACAGCTCTGGTGGACATTCCTGCAGTCAGCATGCCAATTGCACGCTCCCTCAAAACTTGAGGCATTGTGTGACAAAACTGCACATTTTAGAGTGGCCTTTTATTGTCCCCAGCACAAGGTGCACCTGTGTAACAATCATGCTGTTTAATCAGCTTCTTGATATGCCACACCAGTCAAGTTAATGGATTATCTTGGCAAAGGAGAAAAGTTCACTTCAGGGTTACACAGGTGCACCTTGGTTATTTTCCATAACCAAAATAATGTACACTGAACAAAAATATAAACACAACATGTAAAGTGTTGGTCCCATGTTTCATGAGCTGAAATAAAAGATCCCAGAAATGTTCCATACGCACAAAAATATTATTTATAAAAAATTTGGTGCACACATTTTTTTACATCCCTGGATGTAAACAGGTAGTGGCAGGTAGCTTAGCGGTTAAGAGCGTTGGACCAGTAACCAAAAGGTTGTTGGTTCGAATCCCTGAGATGACTAGGTTCGAATCTGTCAATGTACCCTTGAGCAAGGCATTTAAGCATAATTGCTGTTTGGGATGATCTGTATCGACGTGTGTTCCAGTTCCCGCCAATATCCAGGAACTTCGCACAGCCATTGAAGAGGAGTGGGACAACATTCAACAGGCCACAATCAACAACCTGATCAACTCTATGTGAAGATGTGTCACGCTGCATGAGGAAAATAGTGGTCACACTAGATGCTGACTGGTTTTCTGATCCACGCCCCTACCTTTTATTTATTTTAAGGTATCTGTGACCAAGCGATGCTTGTCTGTATTCTCAGTCATATGAAATCCATAGATTAGGGCCTGATTAATTTATTTCAATTGACTGATCTCCTTCTATTAACTGTAACTCAATAAAATCTTTGATATTGTTGCATGTTGCGTTCATATAACTAATCAGTTACACATTTGAGTACATTACCAGTCAAAAGTTTGGACACACCTTACTCATTCAAGGGTTTTTCTTTATTTTTACTATTTTCTACATTGTAGAATAATAGTGAAGACATCAAAACTATGAAATAACACATATGGAATCATGTAGTAACCAAAAAAGTGTTAAACAAATCAAAATATATTTTATATTTGAGATTCTTCAAAGTAGCCACCCTTTGCATTGATGACAGCATTGCACACTCTTGGCATTCTCTCAACCAGCTTCACCTGGAATGCTTTTCCAACTGTCTTGAAGGAGTTCCCACATATGCTGAGAACTTGTTGGCTGCTTTTCCTTCACTCTGCCGTCCGACTCATCCCAAACCATCTCAATTGGGTTGAGGTCGGGGGATTGTGGAGGCCAGGTCATCTGATGCAGCACTCCATCACTCTCCTTCTTGGTCAAATAGCCCTTACAAAGCCTGGAGGTGTGTTGGGTCATTGTCCTGTTGAAAAACAAATGATAGTCCCACTAAGCCCAAACCAGATGGGATGGCGTGTCGCTGCAGAATGCTGTGGTAGCCATGCTGGTTAAGTGTGCCTTGAATTCTAAATAAATCACAGACAGTGTCACCAGCAATGCACCCCCTCACCATACCACCTCGTCCTCCATGCTGGGAACTACACATGTGGAGATCATCCGTTCACCCACACCGCGTCTCACAAAGACACGGCGGTTGGAACCAAAAATCTCAAATTTGGACTCCAGACCAAAGGACACATTTCCACCGGTCTAATGTCCATTGCTCATGTTTCTTGGCCCAAGCAGGCCTCTTCTTATTGGTGTCCTTTAGTAGTGGTTTCTTTGCAGCAATTCGACCATGAATGCCTGATTCACACAGTCCCCTCTGAACAGTTGATGTTGAGATGTGTCTGTGACTTGAACTGTGAAGCATTTATTTGGGCTGCAATTTCTGAGGCTGGTAACTCTAATGAACTTATCCTCTGCAGCAGAGGTAACTCTGGGTCTTCCATTCCTGTGGCGGTCGTCATGAGAGCCAGTTTCATCATAGCGCTTGATGGTTTTTGCGACTGCACTTGAAGAAACTTTAAAAGTTCTTGAAATTGTCCATATTGACTGACCTTGATGTCTTAAAGTAATGATGGACTGTCATTTCTCTTTGCTTATTTGAGCTGTTCCCCCTTTGAAAAGGGGGATGACCGCGGCAGGTTTCCAATCTCTGGGGATCTCAGATGTTACGAAAGAGAGGTTGAACAGGCTAGTAATAGGGGTTGCGACAATTCCGGCGGCTAATTTTAGAAAGAAAAGGTCCAGATTGTCTAGCTCAGCTGATTTGTAGGGGTCCAGATTTTGCAGCTCTTTCAGAACATCAGCTGTCTGAATTTGTGTGAAGGAGAAGTGGGGGTGGCAGGGGCAAGTTGCAGCGGAGGGTTCAGAGCTGGTGTCCGGGGTAGTGGTAGCCAGGTGGAAAGCATGGCCAGCCGTAGCAAAATGCTTGTTGAAATTCTTGTTTATTGTAGATTTATCGGTGGTGATAGTGTTTCCTAGCCTCAGTGCAGTGGGCAGCTGGGAGGAGGTGGTCTTATTCTCCATGGACATTACAGTGTCCCAAAACCTTTTGGAGTCAGTGCTACAGGATGCCAATTTCTGTTTGAAAAAGCTAGCCTTTGCTTTCCTAACTGCTTGTGTATATTGGTTCCTAACTTCCCTGAAAAGTTGCATTTTGTGGGGGCTATTCGATGCTAATGCAGTACGCCACAGGATGTTTTTATGCTGGTCAAGGGCAGTCAAGTCTGAGGAGAACCAGGGGCTATATCTGTTCTTAGTTCTGAATTTTTTGAATGGGGCATACTTATTTAAGATTGAGAGGAAAACACTTTTAAAGAACAACCAGGCATCCTCTACTGACGGAATGAGATCGATATCCATCCAGGATACCTGGGCCAGGTCAATTAGGAAGGCCTGCTCGCTAAAGTGTTTTAGGGAGCGTTTGACAGTGATGAGGGGTTGTCGATTGACCGCAGACCTGTTACGGATGCAGGCAATAAGGCAGTGATCGCTGAGATCCTGGTTGAAGACAGCAGAGGTGTATTTAGAGGGTAAGTTAGTCAGGATGATATCTATGAGGGTGCCCATGTTTACGGATTTAGGGTTGTACCTGGTAGGTTCCTTGATAATTTGTGTGAGATTGAGGGCATCTAGTTTGGATTGTAGGATGGCCGGGGTGTTAAGCATATCCCAGTTTAGGTCACCAAGCAGTACGAACTCTGAGGATAGATGGGGGGCAATCAATTCACATATGGTGTCCAGGGCACAGCTGGGGGCTGAGGGGGGTCTGTAGCAAGCGGCAACAGTGAGAGACTTATTTCTGGAAAGGTGGATTTTTAGAAGTAGGAGCTCAAACTGTTTGGGCACAGACCTGGATAGTATGATAGAGCTCTGTAGGCTATCTCTACAGTAGATTGCAACTCCACCCCCTTTGGTAGTTCTATCTAGATGGAAAATGTTGTAGTTGGGGATGGAAATGTTTGGTGGCCTTCCTAAGCCAGGATTCAGACACTGCTAGAACATCAGGGTTGGCAGAGTGTGCTAACGCAGTGAATAACTAAAACTTAGGAAGGAGGCTTCTGATGTTAATGTGCAGAAAACCAAGGCTTTTACGGTTATAGAAGTCAACAAATGATAGCTCCTGGGGAGTAGGAGTGATACTGGGGGCTGCAGGGCCTGGGTTAGCATCTACATCAGCAGAGGAACAGAGGAGGTCTAGAATAAGGATACGGCTAAAGGCTTTAAGAACTGGTCTTCTAGTGCGTTGGGTATAGAGAATAAAGGGGGCAGATTTCCGGGCGTTGTAGAATAGATTCAGGGCATTATGTACAGACAAGGATATGGAAGGATATGAGTACAGTGGAGGTAAACCTAAGCGTTGGGTAACAATGAAAGAGATAGCATCACTGGAGGCACCGATTGAGACGGTCTCGGCGTGTATGGGGGGTGGAATAAAGGAGCTATTTGAGGCAGTTTGAGAGGGACTTGGGGTTCTACAGTGAAATTGTATAATAACAACTAACTGGAACAGCAATAGGCAAAGCATATTGACATGGGAGAGAGGCATAAAGCAATCACAGGTGTTATTAGAGAGAGCTAAGACAACAACTGGTAATGGCGATGAAAGTTTGGGCTGAGGCTAAACAGATAAACAGGACAGGGTACCGTGTAAAGGAACAGTCCAGCAGGCATCAGCTGTGCAGCTGAGTGATCATAAGGTCCAGTGAACAGCAATATGTGAGTCCGAGAGCAGTTCGAATTGGTGCTACAGCCCAGCGAGCAGGAAGCACGGCTGTTGTTTGCGTGTGCTAGCGGGCCGGGGCTAGCAGATGGATCTTCGTGGTCGTCGCAACGGGAAGCCTGTTGAAACCACAGATGATTACGTCGGCAGACCAGTCGTGATGGATCAGCGGGGCTCCGTGTCGACTCTAGGAGGTCCCGTCCGGTTGACAGGGAGGTAGAAAGCCGGGAGAAGTGCCTGACTCGAGGCTAGCTCAAGGCTGATTAGCCAACAACAACATCCATTTGGTTGCAGCTAGCTAGTTGCGATGATCCTGTGTTAAAGGTCCAGTGATTCAGTGATTCCGGCAGAAAATCCGATAGGTTCTGGGTCGATATCGCGATGTGCAGACAGTGCAGACTGGCCGATAATAGTCCAGGCTAGAGCTGGCTGGTAGGTAGTGCAGGCCACGGACAATGGTGAAAAACCGCTAACGGTGGCTAATAGCAAGTAGCTAGTTAGCTGGCTAATCCCGTCCGGTAGACAAAGAGGTAGATAGCCGGGATATGGGCCTGCCTCGAGGCTAGCTCAAGGCTAACTGGTGCTTGCTTTGGGGGCAGTGGTGATTAGCCTACAGCAACATCCATTTGGTTGCGGCTAGCTAGTTGCGATCCGATGTTAAGGTCCAGTGATTCAGTTAATTTTCCGGCAGAAAATCCGATGTTCTGGGTGAAAACCGCTAACGGTGGCTAATAGCAAGTAGCTAGTTAGCTGGCTAGCTAGTTTCAACTGGAGATTCTAGATAAAGGTGAGTAAATAATAGAACCCGTTCCACATTGAGTATGTGTTACACCTTTGCTGGTTGCCATCTCATTAGTGGGAAGGTGTTTCACCTGTGCTGGCCCAGGTGCTATTTAAGAGTGGCTGGCCCAGTGCTCCAGTTGTCTTGGTAGATGTGGAGGGTTAACAGTAGTTTAGTTTAGTTGAGTTGGTGGTCCCTATTTTGTATTTCACACACAAACATCCTTTATCTGACTTTGTTTTGCTCCAACTTTTTGGTTTTCTTCCTGTCTTTAAGTTTGGTGTGGGTTTTTCTTCAGTTTACCTCTACTCAGGCAAATTTAGTGGGCGTCTTTTAGGTCCCAGTTGTTGTTGCTATGCAAATTTCAGTGGACAACCCCATGAGTGTGTTACGTGAATTATTTAACAAACTATTTCAGTGTCTCTGTGCGTCTCCCAAAAGGTTGTAAGTCTTTTGGGATTTAAGTAACGGACAGAGTCTCAATCTGCATAGTCAGAGATTTATTCATTGAGAATTCTTCCATCACAATTTCAGAGTCCATCTTTTATACTCATACGTCATACAAAAAAATCCCTCCCCTCTGTAGGCGAGCTGTAGTTTTCCACTCTAAAACTGCTCTCCTGACCATCAGTTCACACACACACACATATACACACATGCATACACACATACAGTGGGGAAAACAAGTTATTAGTCAGCCACCAATTGTGCAAGTTCTCCCACTTAAAAAGATGAGAGAGGCCTGTAATTTTCATCATATGTACACGTCAACTATGACAGACAAAATGATAATTTTTTTCTCCAGAAAATCACATTGTAGGATTTTTAATGAATTTATTTGCAAATTATGGTGGAAAATAAGTATTTGGTCAATAACAAAAGTTTCTCAATACTTTGTTATATACCCTTTGTTGGCAATGACACAGGTCAAACGTTTTCTGTAAGTTTTCACAAGGTTTTCACACACTGTTGCTGGTTTTTTGGCCCATTCCTCCATGCAGATCTCCTCTAGAGCAGTGATGTTTTGGGGCTGTCGCTGGGCAACACGGACTTTCAACTCCCTCCAAAGATTTTCTATGGGGTTGAGATCTGGAGACTGGCTAGGCAATCCAGGACCTTGAAATGCTTCTTACGAAGCCACTCCTTCGTTGCCCGGGCGGTGTGTTTGGGATCATTGTCATGCTGAAAGACCCAGCCACGTTTCATCTTCAATGCCCTTGCTGATGGAAGGAGGTTTTCACTCAAAATCTCACGATACATGGCCCCATTCATTCTTTCCTTTACACGGATCAGTCGTCCTGGTCCCTTTGCAGAAAAACAGCCCCAAAGCATGATGTTTCCACCCCCATGCTTCACAGTAGGTATGGTGTTCATTGGATGCAACTCAGCATTCTTTGTCCTCCAAACACGACGAGTTGAGTTTTTACCAAAAAGTTATATTTTGGTTTCATTTGACCATATGACATTCTCCCAATCCTCTTCTGGATCATCCAAATGCACTCTAGCAAACTTCAGACGGGCCTGGACATGTACTGGCTTAAGCAGGGGGACACGTCTGGCACTGCAGGATTTGAGTCCCTGGCGGCGTGGTGTGTTACTGATGGTAGGCTTTGTTACTTTGGTCCCAGCTCTCTGCAGGTCATTCACTAGGCCCCCCCGTGTGGTTCTGGGATTTTTGCTCACCGTTCTTGTGATCATTTTGACCCCACGGGGTGAGATCTTGCGTGGAGCCCCAGATCGAGGGAGATTATCAGTGGTCTTGTATGTCTTCCATTTCCTAATAATTGCTCCCACAGTTGATTTCTTCAAACCAAGCTGCTTACCTATTGCAGATTCAGTCTTCCCAGCCTGGTGCAGGTCTACAAATTTGTTTCTGGTATCCTTTGACAGCTCTTTGGTCTTGGCCATAGTGGAGTTTGGAGTGTGACTGTTTGAGGTTGTGGACAGGTGTCTTTTATACTGATAACAAGTTCAAACAGGTGCCATTAATACAGGTAACGAGTGGAGGACAGAGGAGCCTCTTAAAGAAGAAGTTACAGGTCTGTGAGAGCCAGAAATCTTGCTTGTTTGTAGGTGACCAAATACTTATTTTCCACCATAATTTGCAAATAAATTCATTAAAAATCCTACAATGTGATTTTCTGGATTTTTTTTCCTCAATTTGTCTGTCATAGTTGACGTGTACCTATGATGAAAATTTCAGGCCTCTCTCATCTTTTTAAGTGGGGGAACTTGCACAATTGGTGGCTGACTAAATACTTTTTTTCCCCACTGTACATACACACACACACACACACACACACTTTCTTATCATAGCCTACTCCCTGCATTCCTCATTTATGTCCGTTCTCACAATATTCTGCACCATGTTTTCATAACAGTTTCTCCCCTCCCTAAATTGGGAGGCCTCTTTATCTTGGTTTCTCAGTTGTCTGTAGACAGTTCTCCTTGTCCTTTGTCTGGCCTAACTCTTACTCACATTGCTGAGTCTTTACTGGTCCTACACTCACACATTTCTAACACATTATACACAGTTTCAGGGTGTAATAATTAGTCATTAATAATTAATCTATCAGAGTGTCTTTCAGAACCCCTCCTGAAACCCCCACCTGTTTCGTTTTGGTTGTTGTCAGTGACTCTTTGTTAGTTCCCCTTTCTGTTTGACATAATTTTTTGGGGGGGGTTTTCTTGTTGGGGAACGTAACACCACACACAAGTTTAATACCTTCCTCCTATAAACGTTATCTATTTACTCCCCTGTTGTCATGGATACTCTTTATTCTGCTGTGAACACCTGTAGGGGGGCAGGTATATCGTTTGTAGACAGAGCCGTCTATAGTTTACTGTACTGATGAAGATGACGCTCAACGAGGACTGACATTCTGGTTAGATCAAACAAAAATGCTATAATTCTGGCATATCACCAATTCCAGAATCAAAGAGGTATAAATAAAACATATTTCCATGGAACACTTTTAAAAAGGAAAGCTTTGGCCAACACTGTCTATTCGATGTCCAATTAGTCTGAATACTGATAAAGGAGAATGTTCCGATGTCAAAGGGATCTGGGTGTGTGGTGTGGCCTAGCTTTAGGTAGTTGGAATATTTTTGAAGGTACCGTTGCTTTCTGAGTGGAGCAGAGGGTGAAAATGAGAGCTTTACCACCAGACGAAAAATATACTACAGACATCAAAAAGTTTCCATGACAACAAAACCTGGATGTGGAGAAAGCATGAATATCCAAATCCATGCATGCATGCATACATTATACAGTTCACTCCTCAGAAAGTCTAACATATTGAAGCGGAATATTGATTCTAAAAAGATTGTATCCCAAATGTACGTTGACATGCACATCTCACACCTGTGCATTCCCTTGTAAACTTAGCAAAAAAAGAAACGTCCTCTCACTGTCAACTGCGTTTATTTCCAGAAAACTTAACGTGTAAATATTTGTATGAACATAAGATTAAACAACTGAGACATAAACTGAACAAGTTCCAAAGAAATGTGACTAACAGAAATGGAATAATGTGTCCCTGAACAAAGGGGGGGGGGGGGGGGGTCAAAATCAAAAGTAACAGTCAGTATCTGGCCACCAGCTGCATTAAGTACTGCAGTGCAACTCCTCCTCATGGACTGCACCAGATTTGCCAGTTCTTGCTGTGAGATGTTACCCCACTCTTCCACCAAGGCACCTGCAAGTTTGCGGACATTTCTGTGGGGAATGGCCCTAGCCCTCACCCTCTGATCCAACAGGTCCCAGACGTGCTCAATGGGATTGAGATCCGGGCTCTTCGCTGGCCATGACATTCCTGTCTTGCAGGAAATCACGCACAGAACGAGCAGTATGGCTGGTAGCATTGTCATGCTGGAGGGTCATGTCAGGATGAGCCTGCAGGAAGGGTACCACATGAGGGAGGAGGATGTCTTCCCTGTAACGCACAGCGTTGAGATTGCCTGCAATGACAACAAGCTCAGTCCGATGATGCTGTGACACACCGCCCCAGACCATGACGGACTCTCCACCTCCAAATCGATCCCGCTCCAGAGTACAGGCCTCGGTGTAACGCTCATTCCTTCAACGACAAAACAGCGACTCATCAGTGAAGAGCACTTTTTGCCAGTCCTGTTTGGTCCAGCGACGGTGGGTTTGTGCCCATAGGCGACGTTGTTGCCAGTGATGTGTGTTGAGGACCTGCCTTACAACAGGCCTACAAGCCCTCAGTCCAGCCTCTCTCAGCCTATTGCGGACAGTCTGAGCACTGATGGAGGGATTGTGCGTTCCTGGTGTAACTCGGGCAGTTGTTGTTGCCATCCTGTACCTGTCCCGCAGGTGTGATGTTCAGATGTACCGATCCTGTGCAGGTGTTGTTACACGTGGTCTGCCACTGCGAGGACGATCAGCTGTCCATTCTGTCTCCCTGTAGCGCTGTCTTAGGCGTCTCACAGTACGGACATTGCAATTTATTGCCCTGGCCACATCTGCAGTCCTCATGCCTCCTTGCAGCATGCCTAAGGCACGTTCACGCAGATGAGCAGGGACCCTGGGCATCTTTCTTTAGGTGTTTTTCAGAGTCAGTAGAAAGGCCTCTTTAGTGTCCTAAGTTTTCATAACTGTGACCTTAATTGCCTACCGTCTGTAAGGTGTTAGTGTCTTAACGACCGTTCCACAGGTGCATGTTCATTAATTGTTTATGGTTCATTGAACAAGCACGGGAAACAGTGTTTAAACCCTTTACAATGAAGATCTGTGAAGTTATTTGGATTTTTACGAATTATCTTTGAAAGACAGGGTCCTGAAAAAGGGACGTTTCTTTTTTTTTGCTGATTTTAGATCCCATGTGTCTCTCTGCCTCTTAACTCCAGTGTAAACTGTCTGAAAATTTTGTGCTGTGCAGAAAATATTGCAATAAATCAGTTAAATGGTTGTTTTTTGGGAGGAAAAAATCCCTGTTGCACGTTCATGGAAAAGCTCTAGCAAATGGATTTTAGATCTGGAGATACCTTCCTTTATTAATATAGGATAGGCCTACGGAGCTGTGAGGGGAACGGCACCTCCGTACCTTCAGGCTCTGATCAGACCCTACACCCAAACGAGGGCATTGCGTTCATCCACCTCTGGCCTGCTGGCCCCCCTACCTCTGCGGAAGCACAGTTCCTGCTCAGCCCAGTCAAAACTGTTCGCTGCTCTGGCACCCCAATGGTGGAACAAGCTCCCTCACGACGCCAGGACAGCGGAGTCACTCACCACCTTCCGGAGACACATGAAACCCCACCTCTTTAAGGAATACCTGGGATAGTATAAAGTAATCCACCCACCCCCCCTTACCCCACCCAAAAAAAAAAACATATTGTAAAGTGGTTATCCCACTGGCTATAAGGTGAATGCACCAATTTGTAAGTCGCTCTGGATAAGAACGTCTGCTAAATGACATTAAATGTAAATTCCTATTGCATTGTACTGTAGTGGGGAAATGAATATGATTCATGGTTCAGTACAGAGTACTGTAGGAGGAACGTATATCACATTGGCTGTCTCCCAAATTGCACCCTATTCCCTACACGGGCCCTGATGAAAAGTAGTGCACTAGACAATGAATAGGGTGCCATTTGGGACACAAATATGGTTCAGTACAGAAAAGAAGGAAAACATATAATTGAATTACTCATAGCTGTGTTCATTGACAATAACGTTTCACTAGAACAAACAGGAGAGAAAGAAGTTACCAGAAACGATCGACACTTTAGGGTTATAATCATGTTTGATTTGCAATGGTCTACACCACCAGCAGCATGCTGTGACAACACACAAGGCCTTCACATCTATCCTGGGGAAAGAGATTCAATGGAGGCTATACAGCCTCTTCTGGACACTGTGTTTATTCATGTCTGAGGCTACGCAGCCTCTTCTGGACACTGTGTTTATTAATGTCTGAGGCTATGCAGCCTCTTCTGGACACTGTGTTTATTCATGTCTGAGGCTATGCAGCCTCTTCTGGACACTGTGTTTATTCATGTCTGAGGCTATGTAGCCTCTTCTGGACACTGTGTTTATTAATGTCTGAGGCTATGCAGCCTCTTCTGGACACTGTGTTTATTAATGTCTGAGGCTATACAGCCTCTTCTGGACACTGTGTTCATTCATGTCTGAGGCTATGCAGCCTCTTCTGGACACTGTGTTTATTAATGTCTGAGGCTATGCAGCCTCTTCTGGACACTGTGTTTATTCATGTCTGAGGCTATACAGCCTCTTCTGGACACTGTGTTCATTCATGCCTGTTCTCCTTTTTCTTTCCCCTTCTCCTAGCATCACAATAACATCCACGTCCCAAATGGCACCCCATTCCCTACATAGTGCACTACTTTTGACCATAGGTCTATGGTCAAGAGTAGTGCACTATATAGGGAATAGGGTGTCATTTGGGACAAAGCCTATGACTGCCAGTTGTCTAAGAGTAGATTTCTGAGATACAACAAGTATGCTCATCACCATGACAATGGTGTAAATGAAGTTAGATAATGTGTTGATTTAGCTGCAAGCCTATGTGTAAAATAGCACAATATGTAACGGCATGTGATGAACTGCAACAACACTGTATTTTGTGTTGTGATCTAGTCAGTCACATTAGGGTAGGCGCAGTCCTGATCAGACATTGGAGTAATGATGAGTCACAGTAACGTTTTGAATCGCTGTGTCGGGCCTACAGGGAAGCATCATGCTTGGGTGAATGCCTGAAGATCTAACCACCTGATCTGTTTTGTAACTTTAGTTATAGGATTTAATCATTCTATCGGGGACAGTTGATCATTCTGGTCAATTTGCATGTATTTCTAACGCGTTATCTTCTCCTGCACATTATAAATTAGCTGCAATGCTGCCAGATTGCAATATCACTTTTAGGCTACCATATTTACTTACTGCAGCGACTGGTCAGTGCTCGGTCGCCTATTATTAGAATGCATATTACCGGTCCAATAGTAGCTGTTTATGCCCTCTAGCGGACCAGAGGCGAAAATGACCCTCCTGTCACATGACGTCACACGAATTCGATCACATGATAGCCTCGAGAAAAAGAAAACAGGAAATATTTCAGCCAGCGCTTTCACTTTGGTAAGTTTTGCCACTAAATACAGTGTTTATAAAATGTTGATCTCACTATTACCAAGAGAGTTACGCATAAAAGAGTAAATGACACTAAACCTCATCGTATTTGTTGTTGAAAAATCACCACTCGTCTAACCAAACTAGCTACTCTTGTTTAGCTAGCGATGGGCTCATGCAATGCTGCCTGTCCAGGCAGAAAAGCAACCTCCTCTAGCTATGCAATTAGAAAATGTGAACGATTGTATGTTGATTTATGTGTACATGAATAGTTAGCATGCAGTTATAGCCTGTCTGTTTGCTTCAATGTTTATTACTTTACTTACACATGAGTGGTCCTCTGTTGCTCACTTAATAATAATAATAATAATATGCCATTTAGCAGACGCTTTTATCCAAAGCGACTTACAGTCATGCGTGCATACATTTTTGTGTATGGGTCACTTGGTAGAGCATTGCAACTCCAGGATGGTGGGTTCGATTCCAGGGACCACTCATACGTTAAAAAGAATGCATGCACGCATGACTGCTTTGAACACCGACCGTGTCTTTGCGTTTTGGTACACCAGAAGTACAGTCATTTCCCATGGAACGCTGCGTTTGCCTTGCAGCATTGCGTTCTGTGTGGCGCATACGTTGGATTTATCGAACGTATGCGTCAAACTGTATGCGTCGACGGCTTGACAGAAATGGTAGCAGAAGGTGAATGTCGAACTTTTGTTGCACACATATCTAGATGATGCTGCGTACCATTTTGCGCAATGACAAGGCGTAATTGCGCAAAATGGTACGCAGCATCTTCTGGATATGTTTGCAACGAAGCAAACGGCAGCGTTCCATTGGAATTTAATGTACTTCTGGTGTACCAAAATGCAATGTCGGTGTGATCGAGGCATAAGTCGCTTATATATTATAACCAATAACCCTTTTGTGTCATGGTGGTCCGACAGGGGGAGAGAAAGATGGGGTCAGCTGTCGAAAGGACGGATGAACATGTCCGAGAATACTTGATATATCGCGGTTTCACCAGCACACTGAAGCACCTAGACTCTGATATAAAAGCAGACAAGGAGAAAGGATTCAGAGTATGTATGAAACAGTGTATTTGAAGTCATTTAACCATCCAGGTATTGCAAAGCACAACAGCCGTAGCTTGGTCCCATCGTTGGCAAGACAGCACAAACAGATGTGGGACCAGGCTATAGCAGTAGGTTATAGCCTTGTCACTCTGACCGATGTAGACAGGTGAGAAGTTAGATCTTTGTATGTACACTGTATATACAAAAGTATGTGGACGCCCCTTCAAATTAGTGGATTTGGCTATTTTCAGCCACACCCGTTGCTGACAGGTGTATAAAATCGAGCACACCGCCATGCAATATCCATAGACAAACACTGGCAGTAGAATGGCCTTACTGAAGAACTCAGTGACTTTGAACGTTGCACCTTCATAATTTCTGCCCTGGTAGAGCTTCCCCGATCAACTGTAAGTGCAGTGATTGCGAAGTGGAAACGTCTAGGAGCAACAACGGCTCAGCCGTGAAGTGGTAGGCCAAACAAGCTCACAGGACTGGACCGCTGAAGCGCCTAGCGTGTACAAATCGTCTGTCCACGGTTGCAACACTCACTACCGAGTTCCAAACTGTTCGTCGGGAGCTTCATGAAATGGGTTTCCATGGCCGAGCAGCAGCACACAAGCCTAAGATCACCATGAGCAATGCCAAGCATCGGCTGGAGTGGTGTAAAGCTCGCCACCATTGGACTCTGGAGCAGTGGAAACGTGTTCTCTGGAGTGATGAAGCACGCTTCACCATCTGGCACCATCGCCCAACATAAGTGCCCGACCTCACTAATGCTATTGTGGCTGAATGGAAGCAAGTCCCCGCAGTAATGTTCCAACATCTAGTGGAAAGCCTTCCCAGAAGAGTGGAGGCTGTTATAGCAGCAAAGGGGGGACCAACTCCATATTAATGCCCATGATTTTGGAATGAGATGTTCGAAGAGCCGGTGTCCACATACTTTTGGTCATGTAGTGTATATGTATATACCAGTGGAGGCTGCTGAGGGGAGGACTGGCTCATAATAATGTCTGGAATGGAGTCAATGGAATGGTATCAACCTCATGGAAACCACGTGTTTGATGTGTTTGACGCCATACCAATGACTCCATTCCAGCCATTATTATGAGCCGTCCTCCCTTCAGATGTCTCCACTGGTATATACAGTTGAAGTCGGAAGTTTACATACACTTAGGTTGGAGTCATTAAAACTTGTTTTTCAACCACTCCACTAATTTCTTGTTAACAAACTATAGTTTTGGCAATTCGGTTAGGACATCTACTTTGTGCATGACACAAGTAATCTTTCCAACAATTGTTTACAGACAGATTATTTCACTTATAATTCACTGTATCACAATTCCGGTGAATTTTGGCCCATTCCTCCTGACAGAGCTGGTTTAACTGAGTGAAGTTTGTAGGCCTCCTTGCTCACACACGCTTTTTCAGTTCTGCCCACAGATTTTCTACACGATTGAGGTCAGGGCTTTGTGATGGCCACTCCAATACCTTCACTTTGTTGTCCTTAAGACATTTTGGGACAACTTTGGAAGTATGCTTGGGGTCGTTGTCCATTTGGAAGACCAAGTTGCGACCAAGCTTTTAACTTCCTGACTGATGTCTTGAGATGTTGCTTCAATATATCCACATCATTTTCCTTCCTCATGATGCCATCTATTTTGTGAAGTGCACCAGTCCCTCCTGCAGCAAAGCACCCCCACAGCATGATGCTGCCACCCCCGTGCTTCACGGTTGAGATTGTGTTCTTCGGCATGCAAGCCTACCCCTTTTTCCTCCAAACATAACGATGGTCATTATGACCAAACAGTACTATTTTGTTTCATCAGACCAGAGGACATTTCTCCAAAAAGTAAGATCTTTGTCCCCATGTGCAGTTGCAAACCGTAGTCTGGCTTTTTTTTATGGTGGTTTTGGAGCAGTGGCTTCTTCCTTGCTCAGCGGCCTTTCAGGTTATGTTGATATAGGACTCGTTTTACTGTGGATATAGATACTTTTGTACCTGTATCCTCCAGCATCTTCACAATGTCCTTTGCTGTTGTTCTGGGATTGATTTGCACTTTTAGCACCAAAGTACGTTCATCTCTAGGACACAGAACGCGTCTCCTTCCTGAGCGGTATGACGGCTGTGTGGTCCCATGGTGTTTATACTTGCGTACTATTGTTTGTTAGACGAATGTGAATGTGGTACCTTCAGGCATTTGGAAATTGCTCAGAAGGATGAACCAGACTTGTGGAGGTCTACCATTTGTTTTCTGAGGTCTTGGCTGATTTCCTAGAGGCACTGAGTTTGAAGGTAGGCCTTGAAATACATCCACAGGTACACCTCCAATTGACTCAAATGATGTCAATTAGCCTATCAGAAGCTTCTAAAGCCATGACATCATTTTCTGGAATTTTCCAAGCTGTTTAAACCCACTGGAATTGTGATACAGTGAATTATAAGTGAAATAATCTGTCTGTAAACAATTGTTGGAAAAAAAAAAATTACTTGGGTCATGCACAAAGTAGATGTCCTAGCCGAATTGCCAAAACTATAGTTTGTTAACAAGAAATGTGTGGAGTGGTTGAAAAACGAGTTTTAATGACTCCAACCTAAGTGTATGTAAACTTCCGACTTCAACTGTATTTATGAGGTACTTGTCAAAACCTTTTGCTCTGTATTTTTATCCCAGGGTAAACTTTTACATTATATGAAACCTGTTCCGTTTCACTTCATGATATTAAGGTTTATTGTACCTCTGGACTATAAATTATCAGGTGGATAAGATCATTGATCAGCTTCAGCTGTTCATCAATAGCTTTGACCTGAATGGCCTGAAGGACTACTGGGGCTATCTGGACCGGAGACTGTTCTGTAGGCTAGAAGACGTCTACAGACCCACAGTCTCCAAGCTACGGACCAGTCTCTTCAGATACTACGTTGTTAACACTGTACAGGTGAATCTTCTTCTTCTTCTTCTTCTTCTTCTTCTTCTTCTTCTTCTTCTTCTTCTTCTTCTTCTTCTTCTTCTTCTTCTTCTTCTTCTTCTTCTTCTTCTTCTTCTTCTTCTTCTTCTTCTTCTTCTTCTTCTTCTTCTTCTTCTTCTTCTTCTTCTTCTTCTTCTTCTTCTTCTTCTTCTTCTTCTTCTTCTTCTTCTTCTTCTTCTTCTTCTTCTTCTTCTTCTTCTTCTTCTTCTTCTTCTTCCATTATGTGTGGATAGCCCAATGTTGTTGACTGATTATTGATATACAGCATGGCCTTTCCCTCTCTCCTCATCCCTCCTCCCTCTCTTCATCCATCCCTCCCTCCCTCCTCTCTCCCCTGTCCTTCCTTCTCTCCCTCCCTCCATCCATCCCTCCCCACCCCCCCTCACTCTCTCGCTGTCTCCTTCCAGTTAAAGAACCTAGAGAAGACCCAGGAGTTTTTCCAGCGTCAGGCTCAGGATCTGCAGGGCCAGTCGGAGTGGCGTGATTGGTTCATCCTGCCATTTATCCCCGCCCCCGAGCAGAATCCCGTCTTCTCGCCGTACTTCTCCCGTCAGTGGTCTGACACCTTCCTGGTCTCACTGCACAACTTCCTCTCTGTGCTGTTCCAGTGCATGCATATCCTTTTGTTCTGGGCAAGACTACAGTACTGACACACTATGACCACAGACACTATGACTACAGACACACTATGACTACAGACACACTATGACTACAGACACACTATGACTACAGACACTATGACTACAGACACTATGACTACAGACACACTATGGCTACAGACACACTATGACTACAGACACACTATGACTACAGACACTATGACTACAGACACACTATGGCTACAGACACACTATGACTACAGACACACTATGACTACAGACACTATGACTACAGACACACTATGGCTACAGACACACTATGACTACAGACACACTATGACTAAAGACACACTATGACCACAGACACTATGACTACAGACACACTATGACTACAGACACTATGACTACAGACACACTATGACTACAGACACACTATGGCTACAGACACACTATGACTACAGACACACTATGACTACAGACACTATGACTACAGACACACTGACTACAGACACACTATGGCTACAGACACACTATGACTACAGACACACTAGGCTACAGACACACTATGACTACAGACACACTATGACCACAGACACTATGACTACAGACACACTATGACTACAGACACACTATGACTACAGACACACTATGACTACAGACACACTATGGCTACAGACACACTATGACTACAGACACACTAGACTACAGACACACTATGACTACAGACACACTATGACTACAGACACTATGACTACAGACACACTATGACTACAGACACACTATGACTACAGACACACTATGACTACAGACATAAGTTAACACTATGACTACAGACACACTATGCTACAGACACACTATGACTACAGACACACTATGACTACAGACACACTGCACATACACACACACATGAATACAGACACACTATGACCACAGACACACTATGACTACAGACACACTATGACTACAGACACTATGACTACAGACACACTATGACTACAGACACACTATGACTACAGACACTTGACTACAGACACACTATGACTA
>NW_028163762.1:0-47500 GCF_964263955.1 Coregonus lavaretus | reverse complement strand
GGAACATACAATTTGACATACCAATTAGGATCTGGCTAAAAATACTTGAATCAGTTATAGAACCCATTGCCCTTTATGGTTCTGAGGTCTGGGGTCCGCTCACCAACCAAGAATTCACAAAATGGGACAAACACCAAATTGAGACTCTGCATGCAGAATTCTGCAAAAACATCCTCCGTGTACAACGTAAAACACCAAATAATGCATGCAGAGCAGAATTAGGCCAATACCCGCTAATTATCAAAATCCAGAAAAGAGCCGTTAAATTCTATAACCACTTAAAAGGAAGCGATTCCCAAACCTTCCATAACAAAGCCATCACCTACAGAGAGATGAACTTGGAGAAGAGTCCCCTAAGTAAGCTTGTCCTGGGGCTCTGTTCACAAACACAAACAGACTCCACACAGCCCCAGGACAACAACAACAACAACACAACTAGACCCAACCAAATCATGAGAAAACAAAAAGAGAATTACTTGACACATTGGAAAGAACAAACAAAAAAACAGAGCAAACTAGAATGCTATTTGGCCCTAAACAGAGAGTACACAGTGGCAGAATACTTGACCACTGTGACTGACCCAAACTTAAGGAAAGCTTTGACTATGTACAGACTCAGTGAGCATAGCCTTGCTATTGAGAAAGGCCGCCGTAGGCAGACCTGGCTTTCAAGAGAAGACAGGCTATGTGCACACTGCCCACAAAATGAGGTGGAAACTGAGCTGCACTTCCTAACCTCCTGCCAAATGTATGACCATATTAGAGACACATATTTCCCTCAGATTACAGCGATCCACAAAGAATTCGAAAACAAACCCAATTTTGATAAACTCCCTTATCTACTGGGTGAAAAACCACAGTGTGCCATCACAGCTGCAAGATTTGTGACCTGTTGCCACAAGAAAAGGGCAACCAGTGAAGAACAAACACCATTGTAAATACAACCCATATTTATGTTTATTTATTTTCCCATTTGTACTTTAACTCTTTGCACATTGTTACAACACTGTATATATACATAATATGACATTTGAAATGTCTTTATTCTTTTGAAACTTCTGAGTGTAATGTTTACTGTTAATATTTATTGTTTATTTCACTTTTGTTTACTATCTACTTCACTTGCTTTGGCAATGTTAACACACGTTTCCCATGCCAATAAAGCCCTTAAATTGAATTGAATTGAATTGAATTGAGAGAGACAGAGAGATGGGGAGCGAGAGACAGAGAGAGAGATGGAGAGAGATACAGACGGAGTGAGTGAGACAGACAGAGAGACACTTTATGGAACACAAAGCCTTCACTACTATCCTGGAATATCCAAGGCCTGAGGTCATCTGCCTTTGGCCTTAAGAGCAGGAACCTGGACTTCACCAAAGAAATCGGTAATACAGACATTGTCATCCTACAAGAAACATGGTATAGAGGAGACGGACCCACTGGTTGCCCTCTAGGTTACAGAGAGCTGGTAGTCCCATCCACCAAACTAACAGGTGTGAAACAGGGAAGGGACTCAGGGGGTATGCTAATTTGGTATACAGCAGACCTAACTCACTCTTTTAAATTAATCAAAACAAGAACATTTTACATTTGGCTAGAAATTCAAAAGGAAATTATCTCAACAGAGAAAGATGTCCTCCTGTGTGCTACCTACAGTGGCTTGCGAAAGTATTCACCCCCCTTGGCATTTTTCCTATTTTGTTGCCTTACAACCTGGAATTAAATTTGATTTTTGGGGGGTTTGTATCATTTGATTTACACAACATACCTACCACTTTGAAGATGCAAAATATTTTTTATTGTGAAACAAGCAAGAAATAAGACAAAAGAACAGAAAACTTGAGCGTGCATATCTATTCACCCCCCCAAAGTCAATACTTTGTAGAGCCACCTTTTGCAGCAATTACAGCTGCAAGTCTCTTGGGGTATGTCTCTATAAGCTTGGCACATCTAGCCACTGGGATTTATGCCCATTCTTCAAGGCAAAACTGCTCCAGCTCCTTCAAGTTGGATGGGTTCCGCTGGTGTACAGCAATCTTTAAGTCATACGACAGATTCTCAATTGGATTGAGGTCTTGGCTTTGACTAGGCCATTCCAATACATTTAAATGTTTCCCCTTAAACCACTCTAGTGTTGCTTTAGCAGTATGCTTAGGGTCATTGTCCTGCTGGAAGGTGAACCTCCATGCCAGTCTCAAATCTCTGGAAGACTGAAACAGGTTTCCCTCAAGAATTTACCTGTATTTAGCGCCATCCATCATTCCTTCAATTCTGACCAGTTTCCCAGTCCCTGCCGATGAAAAACATCCCACAGCATGATGCTGCCACCACCATGCTTCACTGTGGGGATGGTGTTCTCGGGGTGATGAGAGATGTTGGGTTTGCGCCAGACATAGTGTTTTCCTTGATGGCCAAAAAGCTCAATTTTAGTCTCATCTGACCAGAGTACCTTCTTCCATATGTTTGGGGAGTCTCCCACATATTTTTGGCGAACACCAAACGTGTTTGCTTATTTTTTTCTGTAAGCAATGGCTTTTTTCTGGCCACTCTTCCGTAAAGCCCAGCTCCGTGGAGCTTTGCAGCTCCTTCAGGGTTATCTTTGGTCTCTTTGTTGCCTCTCTGATTAATGCCCTCCTTGCCTGGTCCGTGAGTTTTGGTGGGCGGTCCTCTCTTGGCAGGTTTGTTGTGGTGCCATATTCTTTAAATTTTTTAATAATGGATTTAATGGTGCTCCGTGGGATGTTCAAAGTTTCTGACATTTTTTTATAATCCAACCCTGATCTGTACTTCCCCACAACTTTGTCCCTGACCTGTTTGGAGAGCTCTTTGGTCTTCATGGTGCTGCTTGCTTGGTGGTGCCCCTTGCTTAGTGGTGTTGCAGACTCTGGGGCCTTTCAGAACAGGTGTAGATATACTGAGATCATGTGACAGATCATGTGACACTTAGATTGCACACAGGTGGACTTTATGTAACTAATTATGTGACTTCTGAAGGTAATTGGTTGCACCAGATCTTATTTAGGGGCTTCATAGCAAAGGGGGTGAATACATATGCATGCACAACTTTTCCGTTATTTATTTTTTAGAATCTTTTTAAACAAGTACTTTTTTCATTTCACTTCACCAATTTTGACTATTTTGTGTATGTCCATTACATGAAATCCAAATAAAAATCCATTTAAAATTACAGGTTGTAATGCAACAAAATAGGAAAAACGCCAAGGGGGATGAATACTTTTGCAAGGCACTGTATATCCCTCCACTAGAATCCCCATACTTTAATGAAGACAGCTTCTCCATCCTGGAGGGGGAAATCAATCATTTCCAGATCCAGGGACATGTACTAGTCTGTGGTGACCTAAATGCCAGAACTGGACAAGAACCTGACACCCTCAGCACACAGGGGGACAAACACCTACCTGGAGGTGACAGCATTCCCTCCCCCATATGCCCCCCTAGGCACAACTACGACAACATAACCAACAAATATGGGTCACAATTCCTGCAGCTCTGTCGCACGCTGGGTATGTACATAGTCAATGGTAGGCTTCGAGGGGACTCCTATGGTAGGTACACCTATAGCTCATCTCTTGGCAGTAGTACTGTAGACTACTTTATCACTGACCTCAACCCAGAGTCTCTCAGAGCGTTCACAGTCAGCCCACTGACACCCCTATCAGACCACAGCAAAATCACAGTCTACTTGAACAGAGCAATATTCAATCATGAGGCATCAAAGCCAAAGGAACTGAATAATATTAAGAAATGCTATAGATGGAAGGAAAGTAGTGTCGAAACCTACCAAAAAACAATTAGGCAACAACAAATTCAATCCCTTTTAGACAACTTCCTGGACAAAACGTTCCACTGTAATAGTGAAGGTGTAAACTTGGCAGTAGAAAACCTAAACAGTATATTTGACCTCTCAGCTTCCCCATTAAATCTAAAAATCTCTAACAGAAAACCGAAGAAAAGTAACAACAGTGACAAATGGTTTGATGAAGAATGCAAAAACCTAAGAAATAAATTGAGAAACCTATCCAACCAAAAACATATAGACCCAGAAAACCTGAGCCTTCACAATGGTGAATCACTAAAACAATACAGAAATACACTACAGAAAAAGAAGGAACAGCATGTCAGAAATCAGCTCAATGTAATTGAAGAATCCATACACTGTAACCACTTCTGGGAAAATTGGAAAACACTAAACAAACAACAACATGAAGAGCTATCTATTCAAAACAGAGATGTATAGGTAAACCACTTCTCCAATCTTTTTAGCCCTATAACAAAGAACAAACAGCAAAAAATATATACATGATCAAATGCAAATCTTAGAATCAACTATTAAAGACCACCAGAACCCACTGGATTCTCCAATTACATTGAATGAACTACAGGACAAAATACAAACCCTCCAACCCAAAAAGGCCTGTGGTGTTGATGGTATCCTCAATGAAATGATAAAATATACAGACCACAAATTCCAATTGGCTATACTTAAACTCTTTAACATCATCCTTAGCTCTGGCATCCTCCCCAATATTTGGAACCAAGGACTGATCACCCCAATCCACAAAAGTGGAGACAAATTAGACCACAATAACTACCATGGGATATGCGTCAACAGCAACCTTGGGAAAATCCTCTGCATTATCATTAACAGCAGACTAGTTCATTTCCTCAGTGAAAACAATGTACTGAGCAAATGTCAAATTAGCTTTTTACCAAATTACCATACGACAGACCACATATTCACCATGCACACCCTAATTGACAAACAAACAAACCAAAACAAAGGCAAAGTCTTCTCATGCTTTGTTGAGTTCAAAAAAGCTTTTGACTCAATTTGGCATGATGGTCTGGTATAGAAATTGATGGAAAGTGGTGTTGGGGGAAAAACATACGACATTATAAAATCCATGTACACAAACAACAAGTGTGCGTTTAAAATTGGCAAAAAACACACAGATTTCTTTCCACAGGGCCATGGGGTGAGACAGGGATGCAGCTTAAGCCCCACCCTCTTCAACATATATATCAACGAATTGGCGAGGGCACTAGAACAGTCTGCAGCACCCGGCTTCACCCTACTAGAATCTGAAGTCAACTGTCTTCTGTTTGCTGATGATCTGGTGCTTCTGTCACCAACCAAGGAGGGCCTACAGCAGCACCTAGATCTTCTGCACAGATTCTGTCAGACCTGGGCCCTGACAGTAAATCTCAGTACGACAAAAATAATGGTGTTCCAAAAACGGTCCAGTTGCCATGACCACAAATACAAATTCCATCTAGACACCGTTGCCCTAGTGCACACAAAAAACAATACATACCTCGGCCTAAACATCACCGCCACATGTAACTTCAACAAAGCTGTGAACGATCTGAGAGACAAGGAAAGAAGGGCCATCTATGCCATCAAAAGGAACATAAAATTCGACATATCAATTAGGATCTGGCTAAAAATACTTGAATCAGTTATAGAACCCATTGCCCTTTATGGTTGTGAGGTCTGGGGTCCGCTCACCAACCAATAATTCACAAAATGGGACAAACACCAAATTGAGACTCTGCATGCAGAATTCTGCAAAAATATCCTCCGTGTACAATGAAAAACACCAAATAATGCATGCAGAGCAGAATTAGGCCGATACCCACTAATTATCAAAATCCAGAAAAGAGACGTTAAATTCTATAACTACTTAAAAGGAAGTGATTCCCAAACCTTCCATAACAAAGCCATCACCTACAGAGAGATGAACTTGGAGAAGAGTCCCCTAAGCAAGCTGGTCCTGGGGCTCTGTTCCCAAACACAAACAGACCCCACAGAGCCCCAAGACAGCGACACAATTAGACCCAACCAAATCATGAGAAAACAAAAAGAGAATTACTTGACACATTGGAAAGAATTAACAAAAAAACAGAGCAAACTAGAATGCTATTTGTCCCTAAACAGAGAGTACACAGTGGCAGAATACCTGACCACTGTGACTGACCCAAACTTAAGGAAAGCTTTGACTATGTACAGTCTCAGTGAGCATAGCCTTGCTATTGAGAAAGGCCGCCGTAGCCAGACCTCACTCTCAAGAGAAGACAGGCTATGTGCACACTGCCCACAAAATGAGGTGGAAACTAAGCTGCACTTCCTAACCTCCTGCCAAATGTATGACCATATTAGAGACACATATTTCCCTCAGATTACACAGATCCACATAGAATTCGAAAACAAAACACAATTTTGATAAACTCCCTTATCTACTGGATGAAAAACCACAGTGTGCCATCACAGCTGCAAGATTTGTGACCTGTTGCCACAAGAAAAGGGCAACCAGTGAAGAACAAACACCATTGTAAATACAACCCATATTTATATTTATTTTCCCATTTGTACTTTAACTATTTGCACATTGTTACAACACTGTATATAGACGTAATATGACATTTGAAATGTCTTTATTCTTTTGGAACTTCTGAGTGTAATGTTTACTGTTATTATTTATTAATACTTTTGTTTACTATCTACTTCACTTGCTTTGGCAATGTTAACATACATTTCCCATGCCAATAAAGCCCTTACATTTAATTGAATTGAGAGACAGACAGAGAGAGAGAGAGAGACAGACAGAGGGAGAGACAGACATACAGATGGAGGGAGAAAGACAGACAGAGAGAGAGACAGACCGAGAGAGACAGACAGACAGAGAGAGACAGACAGAGAGACAGAGAGAGAGAGACAGAGAGAGACAGACAGAGAGAGAGACAGACAGAGAGATTTGTACTTTAACTATTTGCATATTATTACAACACTGTATATAAACATAATGTGACATTTGAAATGTCTTTATTCTTTTGGAACTTCTGAGTGTAATGTTTACTGTTAATATTTATTGTTTATTTCACTTTTGTTTACTATCTACTTCACTTGCTTTGGCAATGTTAACATGTTTCCCATGCCAATAAAGCCCTTAAATTGAAATTGAATTGAATTGAGAGACAGACAGAGAGAGAGAGAGACAGAGAGAGAGACAGAGAGATGGAGAAAGAGAGACAGAGAGAGAGAGAGAGACAGACAGAGAGAGACAGACAGAGAGAGACAGAGAGATGGAGAAAGAGAGACAGAGAGAGAGAGAGACAGACAGAGAGAGAGAGAGACAGGCAGAGAGATGGAGAAAGAGAGACAGAGAGAGAGAGAGACAGACAGAGAGAGACAGACAGAGAGAGAGAGAGACAGACAGACAGAGAGAGAGACAGACAGAGAGATGGAGAGAGAGAGACAGACAGCGAGAGAGACAGGCAGAGAGATGGAGAAAGAGAGACAGAGAGAGAGAGAGACAGGCAGAGAGATGGAGAGAGAGAGACAGAGAGAGAGCGAGACAGACAGAGAGAGAGAGAGACAGGCAGAGAGATGGAGAGAGAGAGACAGGCAGCGAGAGAGACAGACAGAGAGAGAGAATGTTCATCTGGGGTTCAACCTGGAGTTCATGGGGAGATGGATCTGATGAAAGACAGAGAAGAGGGAGAGAGAGAGAGGCTCGCCTGGGGTTCACTGTAGTCAACCTGGAGATGATGTAGAGATGGATCTGGTGAAAGATGTGATGTTGCCTGGATACAGGAGAAGAGTGTGTGGTTGAAGGCCAAAGCCCTCTGGTGACGTGAATCTCGGAGGCTCTCTCTCTCTCTCTCTCTCTCTCTCTCTCTCTCTCTCTCTCTCTCTCTCTCTCTCTCTCTCTCTCTCTCTCTCTCTCTCTCTCTCTCTCTCTCTCTCTCTCTCTCTCTCTCTCTCTCTCTCTCTCTCTCTCTCTCTCTCTCTCTCTCTCTCTCTCTCTCTCTCTCTCTCTCTCTCTCTCTCTCTCTCTCTCTCTCTCTCTCTCTCTCTCTCTCTCAATTCAATTCAATTCAATTCAATTTAAGGGCTTTATTGGCATGGGAAACGTGTGTTAACATTGCCAAAGCAAGTGAAGTAGATAGTAAACAAAAGTGAAATAAACAATAAATATTAACAGTAAACATTACACTCAGAAGTTTCAAAAGAATAAAGACTTTTCAAATGTCATATTATGTATATATACAGTGTTGTAACAATGTGCAAAGAGTTAAAGTACAAATGGGAAAATAAATAAACATAAATATGGGTTGTATTTACAATGGTGTTTGTTCTTCACTGGTTGCCCTTTTCTTGTGGCAACAGGTCACAAATCTTGCAGCTGTGATGGCACACTGTGGTTTTTCACCCAGTAGATAAGGGAGTTTATCAAAATTGGGTTTGTTTTCAAATTCTTTGTGGATCGCTGTAATCTGAGGGAAATATGTCTCTAATATGGTCATACATTTGGCAGGAGGTTAGGAAGTGCAGCTCAGTTTCCACCTCATTTTGTGGGCAGTGTGCACATAGCCTGTCTTCTCTTGAGAGCCAGGTCTGCCTACGGCGGCCTTTCTCAATAGCAAGGCTATGCTCACTGAGTCTGTACATAGTCAAAGCTTTCCTTAAGTTTGGGTCAGTCACAGTGGTCAGGTATTCTGCCACTGTGTACTCTCTGTTTAGGGCCAAATAGCATTCTAGTTTGCTCTGTTTTTTTGTTTGTTCTTTCCAATGTGTCAAGTAATTCTCTTTTTGTTTTCTCATGATTTGGTTGGGTCTAATTGTGTTGTTGTTGTTGTTGTTGTCCTGGGGCTGTGTGGGGTCTGTTTGTGTTTGTGAACAGAGGCCCAGGACAAGCTTACTTAGGGGACTCTTCTCCAAGTTCATCTCTCTGTAGGTGATGGCTTTGTTATGGAAGGTTTGGGAATCGCTTCCTTTTAAGTGGTTATAGAATTTAACGGCTCTTTTCTGGATTTTGATAATTAGCGGGTATTGGCCTAATTCTGCTCTGCATGCATTATTTGGTGTTTTACGTTGTACACGGAGGATGTTTTTGCAGAATTCTGCATGCAGAGTCTCAATTTGGTGTTTGTCCCATTTTGTGAATTCTTGGTTGGTGAGCGGACCCCAGACCTCAGAACCATAAAGGGCAATGGGTTCTATAACTGATTCAAGTATTTTTAGCCAGATCCTAATTGGTATGTCAAATTGTATGTTCCTTTTGATGGCATAGAAGGCCCTTCTTGCCTTGTCTCTCAGATCGTTCACAGCTTTGTGGAAGTTACCTGTGGCGCTGATGTTTAGGCCGAGGTATGTATAGTTTTTTGTGTGCTCTAGGGCAACGGTGTCTAGATGGAATTTGTATTTGTGGTCCTGGCAACTGGACCTTTTTTGGAACACCATTATTTTTGTCTTACTGAGATTTACTGTCAGGGCCCAGGTCTGACAGAATCTGTGCAGAAGATCTAGGTGCTGCTGTAGGCCCTCCTTGGTTGGTGACAGAAGCACCAGATCATCAGCAAACAGAAGACATTTGACTTCAGATTCTAGTAGGGTGAGGCCGGGTGCTGCAGACTGTTCTAGTGCCCTCGCCAATTCGTTGATATATATGTTGAAGAGGGTGGGGCTTAAACTGCATCCCTGTCTCACCCCACGGCCCTGTGGAAAGAAATGTGTGTGTTTTTTGCCAATTTTAACCGCACACTTGTTGTTTGTGTACATGGATTTTATAATGTCGTATGTTTTTCCACCAACCCCACTTTCCATCAATTTGTATAGCAGACCCTCATGCCAAATTGAGTCAAAAGCTTTTTTGAAATCAACAAAGCATGAGAAGACTTTGCCTTTGTTTTGGTTTGTTTGTTTGTCAATTAGGGTGTGCAGGGTGAATACGTGGTCTGTCGTACGGTAATTTGGTAAAAAGCCAATTTGACATTTGCTCAGTACATTGTTTCACTGAGGAAATGAACTAGTCTGCTGTTAATGATAATCTAGAGCAGGGTTCTTCAATTCCGGTCCTGGAGGGCCGAAACACTTCTGTTTTTTATTTCTACCTGGTAGTTAATTGCACTCACCTGGTGTCCCAGGTCTGAATTAGCCCCTGATTAGAAGGAGAGGATGAAAAAACAGAGGTGTTTCGGCCCTCCAGGACCGGAATTGAAGAACACTGATCTAGAGGATTTTCCCAAGGTTGCTGTTGACGCATATCCCACGGTAGTTATTGGGGTCAAATTTGTCTCCACTTTTGTGGATTGGGGTGATCAGTCCTTGGTTCCAAATATTGGGGAAGATGCCAGAGCTAAGGATGATGTTAAAGAGTTTAAGTATAGCTAATTGAAATTTGTGGTCTGTATATTTTATCATTTCATTGAGGATACCATCAACACCACATCAACATCTCTCTCTCTCTCCCCCCCATCTCTCTCTCTCTCTCTCTCTCTCTCTCTCTCTCTCTCTCTCTCTCTCTCTCTCTCTCTCTCTCTCTCTCTCTCTCTCTCTCTCTCTCTCTCTCCTCTCTTCGTTCTCTCTCTCTCTCTCTCATCTCTCTCTCTCTCTGTCTCTCTCACACTGCATACACTAGGCTTCCCAACACCCAACAGGCTACTCACCCTCTGTATCTAATACAGAAACCCTGGTTCCAGGCTGTAATAACACTCCAAACTGTGACGTTGAGTATAATGCGCTAATAGTGTTAGCACTACAACAGCCAATATGTTTCTCTTCAGGCCTATCTGACCTTGGTTTCTATAGCACCAGAACACTGTATCCACCTTCAGACCTATCTGACCTTGGTTTCTATAGCACCATAACACTGTATCCACCTTCTGATGTGTTACAGAAACCTATAAGGACTCCACTACATATGTCCTGAGGTGGTATCCTCATGTGTGTGCCAGCAACATCAGCAAGACAGAGAAAAAAGCCACTGTGCAGGTAAGTTTCAGAGCCAGCTATAGAATAGAACAGCATTTCCACAACTGTTAGGCCAGATGGCTGTTGGCTGATATTGTGAAAGATTCCAATACTGTTTTATATTGAATTGTTAACACCGTTTTGAAGGAGTCCAATTGGGTTTGCCAACTGAATTGTAACTGCTACATTATACCCCTCAGATTCTCCACAGTGTGGGACTATTGGATGAGTCATATTAATAAACAGTCCCTCAGCTGGAGTGGACTTTAACAATCATGGACACTATCTTCTTCATCATAAAAACAAGCCAAAGCAGAGAGTGGAGCGGCAGCCAAGACCAGAGAGGACAGCTATAGCTAGCTATCTCTCCCACTGCATCTATCATCAGCTGGCCTGGCTGGGGCCTGGCTGGGGCCTGGCTGGGGCCTGGCTGGGGCCTGGCTGGGACCTGGCTGGGGCCTGGCTGAGGCCTGGCTGGGACCTGGCTGAGGCCTGGCTGGGGCCTGGCTGGGACCTGGCTGGGGCCTGGCTGGGACCTGGCTGAGGCCTGGCTGGGACCTGGCTGGGGCCTGGCTGGGACCTGGCTGGGACCTGGCTGGGACCTGGCTGAGGCCTGGCTGGGACCTGGCTGGGGCCTGGCTGGGCCTGGCTGGGACCTGGCTGGGGCCTGGCTGGGGCCTGGCTGGGACCTGGCTGAGGCCTGGCTGGGACCTAGCTGGGACCTGGCAGCGTTGCTCACAGCTCGGCTTTCATCATCAACTCAGTTCTTTCATCATCTTTTTGTTCCTGTCTGTTTGCCTTTCACATTCTTCCCTCACTTGAGACCAGAGTTGGCTGGCTGGCTGATGTAGAGTTGTTCAGTTGTTCAGCTTTTCATCTCTCTCTCTCCACTATCTCTCTCTCTCTTTCTCCACTATCTCTCACTCTCTCTCTCCACTATCTCTCTCTCTCCACTATATCTCTCTCTCTCCACTCTCTCTTGCTCTACTATCTCTCTCTCGCTCCACTATCTCTCTCTCTCTACTATCTCTCTGTCTCTCTCTCTACTATCGCTCTCTCTCCACTCTCTATCTCTCTCTCTCTCCCACTCTCTCTCTCTCTCTACTATCTCTCTCTCTGTCCACTATTTCTCTCTCTCCTATATCTGTCTCTGTCACTTCTCACCTCCATGCTGTGCTGATTGATCATGTCTCCCTGTTCTTCCCCTCACTCTTTTCTTCTCCTCTCCTCTCAGGGAACACATTATGTTATCACGGGGCTGCTGTTCGCCTGTAAGTACAGGATTGCTGTGGCGCTCGTAGCACCAGAGGGGGATCAGAGGTCAGAAGCTTTTACCGCGGTAACGACCCCACCTTGTTCTGCGGTCATGGCAAGAGGGGGCAAGGCCTTGCCCTGTGCCAGAGAAGGTATGGCCAGCTCCACACATGCCCTAAACACACACAGCATGGAGAAAGTGAATACCTGACATACTGATTGAGTGTCAGTAGGAGTGTGAATGCACTGTTTCGGCACAGCTTCTTCCTCTCAGTGAGAATCATATAAGTTGTATCAATGATCCTATGACCTCTGAAATATTTAGGTCCTTTGTTATGTACTACCTGTAGATATATTTTGGGTCCAAATTATTATTTAGTAACGATGTCTAAATGTGTGATTTCCTGTGTCAGAGCGACCCCTGGTGTCCAGGAAGGTGGTACTGCGTCCTGAGAAGCTGTCTGCAGAGTTCCACACGGTCAACGGCTCCCTGCAGGGCCTGTTCCGCTGGCAGCTCTCCCAGACTGCACCGGGGCAGACGCCCATCGCAGGGTTCCAGTTCTCCTGGGTGCAGGTGTCCTCCAGCGGAATGGCAACAGAAGGACAGGACACCCTTATCTCTCAGACACAGATAGTGGCCCCGGTGAGAACCAGTGTGTGTTATCATCTCTGACTGTAAGTCATCCCTTTATTTCCCTCCCTGTGTACTCATGTTCCACTGTTCTCCCCCAGGACCAGCGCTCTCTGACAGTGGAGTGGCTGCAGCCAGACAGTGTGTACAAGCTGCAGGTCCAGGTGCTGTCAGCAGGGGGCAGTGGCCCTTCAGTAGCCAGGACGTCCACACACCTCCCCTCAACATCACTCTGCTATGAGGTACTGCTGCAGGGCCTAACATCTTACACACAAGACAAACCACTCACTGACACACTAACCCATTCCTACAGCACTGTTTCCTAAACGGCCAATTTCTACTGGCTAAAAATAACATTTATAAAATGTGATATATTTGACTGGCACTGGAACTGCACAAAACATAACAACCCCCCCCTCAGTTACAAGGCCAGCCAATCTGAGATCACCACATGATCTCACCGTACCGCTGATCTTCCTTTCAGAGGGTATTTGACCTCTCACGACCATGTTAGGGAGAGAGAGAGAGAGCAAGAGAGAGAGAGAGAGCAAGAGCGAGAGAGAGAGCAAGAGAGAGAGTGAGCGAGAGAGAGAAAGAGAGAGTGGCGTTCGTGTGTGTTGTTAGTGCCCATTGGAGTGTGAGAGAGAATAGGTCTTCTAGTTGGGATCATTTATTCAGTAGTGTATTTTGTATTGGAAACCTGGCAACAGCAGAACCCAGCAGAACTCTCTCCATGTGAGTTTGATTACTGTGATGTTGATGAATAGTACCACACCAGTGTGAGCAGGACCTCACTCTCTTCTCTCTCACAACTAATGGACTTTGTCTTGGTTCTATGGCCTTGGAGCACATGTGGCTCTTCGTCAGTATGATATTTAGATTCCACTCCCCTCCCTCCCTTTGTCCGAGTGTTCTTGGCAGGTCAGAATTAGAATGATTTTTCTAGTTCTAATTCTAGAGTTCCTGAACTTTGATAGAGGGGTTCTGGAAGAGGAACACAGAGTTAGTTCCACAGAGAGAGACTGCCAGAGACACTCCCTGGTCTGGTGTTACAGTGCTTCAGACCTCACAGTTAGGATGGACACTGTCAGGAAGACTGTGGGAGCACTGGGAGTGGGAGGGAGGGAGAGAGGGAGAGGGAGAGGGAGGGAGAGAGAGGGAGAGGGAGGGAGGGAGGCGGAGAGGGAGGGAGGGAGGGAGGGAGGGAGGGAGAGAGAGGGAGGGAGGGGAGAGGGAGGGAGGGAGGAGGGAGGGAGGGAGGGAGGGAGGGAGGGAGGGAGGGAGGGAGGGAGGGAGGGAGGGAGGGAGGGAGGGAGGGAGGGAGGGAGGGAGGGAGGGAGGGAGAGGGAGGGAGGGAGAGAGAGAGGGAGAGGGAGGCAGAGAGGGAGGGAGAGGGAGAATCAAAGCTTTGGTACCTCAACAGAAAGAGCCTGCTTTTGTCCAACTTTGATAGAAGATGGAGTTCTCCCAACTCCGTTCAACTAATCACAAATGTCAAATGGAATCTACAGGGTTTTTCCTTTTTATCAGTTGTCTGCATAAATAATGAATACGACTCTGGTCGGCATGTAGCACACAGTAGACTACTTTTTGCCAGGGCATTGTCTTTCTATGGTGCTCTCCTTTTAGCCAGGGCATTGTCTTTCTATGGTGCTCTCCTTTTAGCCAGGGCATTGTCTTTCTATGGTGCTCTCCTTTTAGCCAGGGCATTGTCTTTCTATGGTGCTCTCCTTTTAGCCAGGGCATTGTCTTTCTATGGTGCTCTCCTTTTAGCCAGGGCATTGTCTTTCTATGGTGCTCTCCTTTTAGCCAGGGCATTGTCTTTCTATGGTGCTCTCCTTTTAGCCAGGGCATTGTCTTTCTATGGTGCTCTCCTTTTAGCCAGGGCATTGTCTTTCTATGGTGCTCTCCTTTTAGCCAGGGCATTGTCTTTCTATGGTGCTCTCCTTTTAGCCAGGGCATTGTCTTTCTATGGTGCTCTCCTTTTTGCCAGGGCATTGTCTTTCTATGGTGCTCTCCTTTTAGCCAGGGCATTGTCTTTCTATGGTGCTCTCCTTTTAGCCAGGGCATTGTCTTTCTATGGTGCTCTCCTTTTTGCCAGGGCATTGTCTTTCTATGGTGCTCTCCTTTTTGCCAGGGCATTGTCTTTCTTTGGTGCTCTCCTTTTAGCCAGGGCCATAAGTGTTGCGGCCAAGCGTAGTGCTTTACATACAGAACAGGGAGTAATTTGAGAAATATATCTGACTTTTTTTTCTCTCCAGTTTTTGGTTTGATTTGCATTAATGACACAGGTTATTTCAATCATATATAACCCCTGCCTGATCCCACCAATCATCATCCTCTCTCTTGTTTTCCAGGCTCCTCCCCCCAACCTCTGGTGCTCGTCATCACTAGCGCCGTAGTGTGTATTGAGAACACCACCACCACAGCCTGTATAGGTGTCCACACACACACACCCACACACACCCACACACACCCACACACAAATGCCGTCCCAGTGCTGCACTGCTCTCGGTTGTCTTTATCACACAGATATATTTACCTGAAAGATCAAGTGAATCTATACCAAGTCTGGCCATTACACTTACAATACATGTATGTTCAATGTTTAGAGATGATCGTTTTCAGTCATGTATAATGTAATCATTATTTTTTTTTTTTTTACATATGTAAAGAAAAATATATAGCACTGATGTATGTAGTGCTACCAAAATGTCTGCCTTTTTCATTGCTCTCTACACAGTATGTTCTTGAAAGTAAAATGTCCCCCGCATAAAGCAGTTTGTAACCTGTTGTCGTTTAGTATTTTTGTAATATTGCGCTATAAGTTATTATTTCAAGCATATAACCCCAGCAGTGACTTTGATGTATGTAACCATCTTATATATCTTGTTGTTCCAGTTTAATTTATTGTGTTGTAATTAAAGAATATTATAATATGTGATGTTTTAATGACCTGGAGCTTATTCAAGAGTATTATAATATGGTGTTTTCATGACCTCGGGCTCACCCTCGACACGGGGGCCCCTCAGGGGTGCGTGCTTAGTCCCCTCCTGTACTCCCTGTTCACCTACGACCGAGTGGCCGCGCACGACTCCAACACCATCATTAACCTTTTACTGCAGTGGACTAAATCAGGGTCACACAGAGTGTTTCTTGGTAGTCTTAAACAAATCTACTTAGAAACAAAAGTATACACTTCACACACATGGTTATGGGCTTAAAAAAAGAAGGCACCTGTACCATGTCAGATATAGAGTTGGAATGTATTCAAAATTACACTTTGCATCCCAATATTACACTCTATATACACTATACATCACAGAAGACTGCAATATAACAAGGCAGTTTGGCATAGAAACACAGGATTTTCGGCAGGTTTTTTAAAATAATGTTTATTATTCAATTGTGAAAAATATTAATAACATTCCACCCATGAGGTCACTAGAGCGTGATTTGGTCATTTGACTGCAGGAAGGGGTAGTTCGCTGACGACAAGACGGTGGTAGGCCTGATCACCAACGACGATGAGACAGCATATAGAGAGGTCAGAGACCTGGCAATGTGGTGCCAGGACAACAACCTCTCCCTCAACATCAGCAAGACAAAGGAGCTGATCGTGGACTACAGGAAACAGAGGGCTGAGCACGCCCCCATCCACATCGACGGGGCTGTAGTGGAGCAGGTCATGAGCTTCAAGTTCCTCTGTGTCCACATCACTAAGGACCTATCATGGTCCACACACACCAACACAGTTGTGAAGAGGGCACAACAATGCATCTTCCCCCTCAGGAGACTGAAAAGATTTGGCATGGGTCCTCAGATCCTCAAAAAGTTCTATAGCTGCACCATTGAGAGCATCTTGACTGGCTGCATCACCGCCTGGTATGGCAACTGCTTGGCATCCGACAGCAAGGCGCTACAGAGGGTAGTGCGTACGGCCCAGTACATTTGTATATGTATTTATTATGGATCCCCATTAGGATCCCTTGGCAGCAGCTACTCTTCCTGGGGTCCAGCAAAATTAAGGCAGTTGTACATTTTAAAAACATTACAATACATTCATAACAGATTTCATAACATATTAAGTGTGTGCCCTCAGGCCTCTACTCTACTACCACATATCTATAACACAAAATCCATGTGTACATGTGTGTATAGTGCGTATGTTATCGTGTGTTTGTATGTATGTGTCTATGTTTGTGTTGCTTCATCACTGGGGCCGAGCTCCCTGCCATCCAGGATCTCTATACCAGGCGGTCTCAGAGGAAGGCCCTAAAAATGTTAAAATACTCCAGCCACCCAAGTTATAGACTGTTCTCTCTGCTCTCTGACTCATCACATACGCTGTTGCTACTGTTTATTATCTATCCTGTTGCCTAATCACTTTATTCCTAGTTATATGTGCATATCTACCTCAATTACCTCGTACTCCTGCACATTGACTGGGTACTGGTACCCCGTGTATATAGCCAAGTTATCGTTACTCATTGTGTACTTTTCTATGATTTTTCAATATTGTTGGGAAGGGCCTGTAAGTCAGCATTACACTGTTAGTCTACACCTGTTGTTTACCAAGAATGTGACAAATAAAATTAGATTTTGATGTGGTGTTTTCATGACCAGGGCCTTATTAAAGAGTATTATAATATATTGTTTTAATGATCTGGGGCTTATTCAAGAGTATTACAATATGGTTTGCCGAAGATTAAGCTGAAGCTTTAATAGACAGACAGAGGCCAGGTGGAAGCGGTTATTCTGTTCTGTTCAGTACAAGGCCTTTCCATTCACTGACCTTCAAGAGGATCATTTAGGTTATTGATGGAAAAAAAAAGTCACAACAAATGATCTGGTTGTTCTTCATCAATCGATAAACATGAGAATCTTTGTTTGATGTGTATCGAAGAGGCTGTTCACCGCCCATCCACAAGAGGATGTAAATTACCTCAATCACCGTTTTAAACCTTAACCACGCTACTAACTTTAAATTAAGACCAAGACGCACGAAAATGCATGAATTTTTACGATATAGGTCATTATCAATAACACGTCACAATACGGTGCAGAGTGTTGGATTTGGCTGCTGGAGTCGAGGAGATCCCCAGCTCCGCTAAAACCATTGACAACTACAAGCCGTTTTCAAGGTATCGTTAAATACATATTATCTATTTGGTTGTAATATCATCACCTCTTGAAGAGCATAGTCAGAACTACACATTTCCAATTATTCCACATTTAGCGCTATCATCAGTTATACAGTCTAACAGCATGCTTTTCATGGTCAGTAAACATCAATTGATCATGTATACTGAACAAAAATATAAATGCAACATGTAAAGTGCTGGTCCCATAAAATAAATAAAAGATCCCAGAAATGTTCCATACACACATTTACATTTTAGTCATTTAGCAGACGCTCCTATCCAGAGCGACTTACAGTTAGTGAGTGCATAAATTTTTTTCATACTGGCCCCCCGTGGGAATCGAGCCCACAACTCTGGCGTTGCAAGCACCATGCTCTACCAACTGAGCTAAAGCTTCTTTCTCTAAAATGTTGTGAGCATTTCTGCTTTGACCAAAATAATCCATCCACCTGACAGGTGTGGCATATCAAGAAGCTGATTAAACAGCATGATCATTACACAGGTGCACCTTGTCCTCTGTAGATCAATTGGTAGAGCATGGTGCTTGTAACGCCAGGGTAGTGGGTTCAATCCCCGGGACCACCCATACGTAAAAATGTATGCACACATGACTGTAAGTCGCTTTGGATAAAAGCGTCTGCTAAATGGCACATTATTATTATTATTGTGCTGGGGACAATAAAAGGCCACTAAAATATTCCGGGTTTTTTCACACAACATAATGCCACAGATGTCTCAAATTTTGAGGGAGTGTGCAATTGGCATGCTGACTGCAGGAATGTCCACCAGAGCTGTTGCCAGATAATTGAATGTTCATTTCTCTACCATAAGCCGCCTCCAACATCATTTTAGAGAATTTGGCAGTACGTCCAACCGGCCTCACAACCGCAGGCCACGTGTAACCATGCCAGCCCAGGACCTCCACATCAGGCTTCTTCACCTGCGGGACCAGCCACCCGGACAGCTGATGAAACTGATGAGTATTTTTGTAATAAAGCCCTTGTAGGGGAAAACTCATTCTGATTGACTGGGCCTGGCTCCCCAGAGGGTGGGCCTATGCCCTCCTAGGCCCACCCATGGCTGCGCCCCTGCCCAGTCGTGAAATCCATAGATTCGGACCTAATTAATTTATTTCAATTGACTGATTTCCATTATTGAACTGTTACTCAGTAAAATCGTTGAAATTGTTGCGTTCATATTTTTTGTTCAGTGTATTTTCATATGTGAGGGTAGCCAGAAAGGAAGAGAGAGGATTGCGCCAGAGAGAGGGATGGGAGATTCGAAGGACCAGGTACGCGGTCGGAGAGAAGTGAGGGAGAGGCTGAAAGCTGTGGCTAGCGATCAATCGTTGATAAACAAAACAATCAAACTTTACTCGGAGTGGCGGCGGTTCGGCACACGGCTGCGCTGTAACTGGGTCAGAGATGGTAGGAGATAGTGATGGAGAAGAAAGTGGAGCCAGTATGGAGCATAGTGGTACAAATTAAAGGAGGGAGTAAGAAAGAAAAAGAAAGCGGGAGAGAAAGGGAGCGAGAGGTCAATGGAGGCAGAGGGGAGGCAGAAAAGGACATTTGAGAAGAGCAACATAGTTTCCAACGCCAGCTCGGGAGGTAGAAAGTGCAGAGGAAGGGCAAGATAAGACGCTCAGTGTCCACATCACTAAGGATCTATCATGGTCCACACACACCAACACAGTTGTGAAGAGGGCACAACGATTTTTCCAAATTGGGAGGGGAGCATGGAGGTGAGGAGGAGCATAAAGTGATTCTTGAAGTTTAGGGAGGAAGGGGGAGTTGGGGCTATGAGTCCCATAAGGTTGACGGCAGTGATAAAAGAGTTGATTGGGGAAGTTGTCAATGCTAAAGTGTTAAGAGATGGGAGCTTGTTGGTGTTCTGTAAGGATATGGCGCAAAGGGAAAAAAGCTCTCAGAGTGAAGCAAATAGGGAAGTGTAAGGTGATGTCGAGCAGCTGGACTGATCAAGCAGGGAAGCAGTGGATTAAAGGGGTGATAACAGGAGTGCCTGAAAGTGTTAGCACTAAAGAAGTAAGGGACAATTTGAGAGGAGGCGTTCTAGTGAATGTTCAAATATTGCAAGCAACAAGGGGTGGAGTTAGGGTAGATATTGCAAGCAACAAGGGGTGGAGTTAGGGTAGATATTGCAAGCAACAAGGGGTGGAGTTAGCGTAGATATTGCAAGCAACAAGGGGTGGAGTTAGGGTAGATAGCCCGTCTATACTGTTACACTTCAAGGACCGGATCTCTATCAGGCAGCTACCTGGTGGATAACGGTACACCACAGAGGAGTGTGATTAGTCCTCTATTGTTCTCAATCATGATCAATGATGTTCACTCTCAGGTACAGCCGGATATTGGGAGGTCGTTATTTGCAGATGATAGTGCCTTATGGAAGAGGGGAAGATATGTGCCATACATAGTCAGGAAGGTACAGGAAGCAATTGATGAGGTAGAGCGGTGGGCATTAATGTGGGGATTCAGGTTCTCTGTAGAGAAAACTCAGAACAGGTGGAAGGTGGGAGATGAGGTATGCTTGAGGTTATATGGAGAAACTTGGAGAAGGTGGGGGCCTTCAGGTTCCTTGGGGTATACTTTGACACTAGACTGACCTGGGCAGAACACATTGAGAGAGTGGTGGGAAAGTGTAAGAAGGTGCTAAATGTGATGCGCTGTCTGATGGGGAAGGAATGGGGGGCTGGGCATTCCTCATTGAGGACCATGTATGTTGCATTGATCTGATCTGTAATAGACTATGGCAGTATAGCGTATGGTTCGGCAGACCGGACCTCATTGGAAAGGATAGATGTCATACAAGGGCAAGGACTCAGAATATGTAGTGGGGTGTTTCGGACGTCCCCAGTGGCTGCAGTACAGGTGGAGATGGGGGATATGCCATTGCAGATTAGGAGACAGCAGCTGGCAATGAATTATTGAGTCAACCTACAGGGACATAGGGTGTCTCATCCCGCGAAAGGGATTTTACAGGCATGCTGGGAACATGAGCGAAGACAGAACACAAGTTTTGGATGGGTAATACCCAGGCGAAGGAGATGGGATTGTATGGAAGTAGCGATTTCTGTAAATCCACCATGGCTACTCCCGCCTCCAGTAGTTGATCTAGAAGTGTTGGAGAGACTACAGAGAGATAGGGAGGGTGTTGATTCATCTGATTTGTTTAAGAGACGTATGGATAGTGTGTATCAGGATTTTGTTGCCATTTTCACAGATGGTTCAAAAGATCCAAGGACAGGATGTACTGGGTCAGCATTTGTAGTGCAGGAAAGTGGGGTGGAAGTCAGGAAACGTATTACAGATTATCTGGCTGTATATACGGCGGAGCTGATGGCCATACTGTTGGCCTTGCAGTGGGTGTAGGAAGTCAAGCCAGACAGAGTTGTTATTTGCTCTGATTCATGTGCAGTGTTAATGAGTCTCCAGTCCTTTAGCTCACGTAGCAGACAAGACCTGCTTTATGAGGTACTACAAACCCATGGCAGGATTAGACAGATGGGTATACAGATCAGATTTACTTGGGTCCCAGCCCATGTGGGGGTGGAGGGGAACAAGGCAGTTGATGTACTGGCTAAACAAGCACTTAATAGTAGGGATGTTGATGTTGTAGTTGTAGTTTCAATGAGCAAGGCTCAATTGGTAGAGCATGGCGCTTGTAACGCCAGGGTAGTGGGTTTGATCCCCGGGAGGGAAAAAAGTATTTGATCCCCTGCTGATTTTGTACGTTTGCCCACTGACAAATAAATGATCAGTCTATAATTTTAATGGTAGGTTTATTTGAACAGTGAGAGACAGAATAACAACATAAAATCCAGAAAATCGCATATCAGAAATGTTATAAATTGATTTTCATTTTAATGAGGGAAATAAGTATTTGACCCCTCTGCAAAACATGACTTAGTACTTGGTGGCAAAACCCTTGTTGGCAATCACAGAGGTCAGACGTTTCTTGTAGTTGGCCACCTGGTTTGCACACATCTCAGGAGGGATTTTGTCCCACTCCTCTTTGCAGATCTTCTCCAAGTCATTAAGGTTTCGAGGCTGACGTTTGGCAACTCAAACTTTCAGCTCCCTCCACAGATTTTCTATGGGATTAAGGTCTGGAAACTGGCTAGGCCACTCCAGGACCTTAATGTGCTTCTTCTTGAGCCACTCCTTTGTTGCCTTGGCCGTGTGTTTTGGGTCATTGTCATGCTGGAATACCCATCCACGACCCATTTTCAATGCCCTGGCTGAGCGAAGGAGGTTCTCACCCAAGATTTGACTGTACATGGCCCCGTCCATCGTCCCTTTGATGCGGTGAAGTTGTCCTGTCCCCTTAGCAGAAAAACACCCCCAAAGCATAATGTTTCCACCTCCATGTTTGTCGGTGGGGATGGTGTTCTTGGGGTCATAGGCAGCATTCCTCCTCCTCCAAACACGGCGAGTTGAGTTGATGCCAAAGAGCTCGATTTTGGTCTCATCTGACCACAACACTTTCACCCAGTTCTCCTTTGAATCATTCAGATGTTCATTGGCCAACTTCAGACGTGCCTGTATATGTGCTTTCTTGAGCAGGGGGACCTTGCGGGCGCTGAATTTCAGTCCTTCACGGTGTAGTGTGTTACCAATTGTTTTCTTGGTGACTATGGTCCCAGCTGCCTTGAGATCATTGACAAGATCCTCCCGTGTAGTTCTGGGCTGATTCCTCACTATTCTCATGAAGGTGAGATCTTGCATGAAGCCCCAGGCCGAGGGAGATTGACAGTTCTTTTGTGTTTCTTCCATTTGCGAATAATCGTACCAACTGTTGTCACCTTCTCACCAAGATGCTTGGCGATGGTCTTGTAGCCCATTCCAGCCTTGTGTAGGTCTACAATCTTGTCCCTGACATCCTTGGAGAGCTCTTTGGTCTTGGCCATGGTGGAGAGTTTGGAATCTGATTGATTGATTGCTTCTGTGGACAGGTGTCCTTTATACAGTTAACAAACTGAGATTAGGAGCACTCCCTTTAAGAGTGTGCTCCTAATCTCAGCTCGTTACCTGTATAAAAGACACCTGGGAGCCAGAAATCTTTCTGATTGAGAGGGGGTCAAATACTTATTTCCCTCATTAAAATGCAAATCAATTTATAACATTTTTGACATGCGTTTTTCTGGATTTTTTTGTTGTTATTCTGTCTCTCACTGTTCAAATAAACCTACCATTAAAATTATAGACCAGGGGTGTCAAACTCATTTTAGCTCAGGGGCCACATGGAGGAAAATCTATTCCCAAGTGGGCCGGACCGGAAAAATCATGGTATATATAACTTAAAAACAACAACTTCAGATTGTTTTCTTTGTTTTAATACGATCAACATACAACATAAAGCTGGAACCTGAGGACAGTGTGTCCAAAATAGTACAAGCACAACATCACTATTAATCATAAAACACGTCAAGTTTATTTGAAAATTCGAAAGAAAAAGAACACACAAACACACAATGCCTCAGTGATTAACAGAACTGTTTCACAGATCACAGAACTATATCAGGGTGTCATTTCTCAGGCAGAAATATAGATAAAAATAATGAAATCCTGTTCCCCAAACAAGTGCAAGAACCACAGAGTCAAGAATAGGTTAAATATACAAATAAAATAAAATCAATTAAAAACAATAGCACATCAACATAAAAACATATAAACATAAATCTGAAAGCGTTGCTCAAACTCCCGTAACAGTCCCGTTATTTTATCTTTGAACCGCTTCATGTCTGCCACATGTTGGGTCGCGCACACATTTTTCAGACAGGGGAAGTGAGCTGCATCACCACCGGCAAGTTGCGTCTCCCACAATGACAGCTTCAACTTGAAAGAACGTATGCTGTCATAATACTGCGTGACAACTTTGTTGCGCCCTTGCAGCTGTTTGTTCAAGTTATTCAGGTGCTCTGTAACATCCACCATAAATGCAAGGTCCTGCATCCATTCTGCGGAATGAAATTCTAACACTGGTTTGCCCTTTTCTTCCATGAACTGTTCAATTTCTTCTCGTAAATCAAAGAAACGCCTCAGCACAGCACCTCGGCTTAACCATCTTACCTCAGTGTGGTATGGCAGGCCATAGATGTGGTATTTCTCTCTGAGAAGGCTGTCAAACTGACGGTGATTCAGGCTTCTGGATCGGATGAAATTAACAGTTTGGATGACCACCTTCATGACGTTTTCCATCTTTAATGACTTGCAACACAAAGCCTCCTGGTGCAAAATACAGTGAAAAGTCAAAAAATCACGTCCTCCATTTGCAGATTGCACTTTCTCTCTGAACTTTGTCACAACGCCTGCTTTTTTCCCGATCATTGAGGGCGCACCATCTGTAGCCAGGCTGACAGCGCGGGACCAGTCCACTCCGACCCTGTCCAGCACGCCGACGAGTGCGGTAAAAATATCAGCTGCTGTCGTTGTATCTGTCATCGGCACCAACTCCACGAACTCCTCGGTGACGGTCAATGTGTCATCAACTCCGCGGATGAAAATGGCCAGTTGTGCAACATCTGTAATGTCCGTGCTTTCATCAATTGCAACCGAAAACGCAATAAATGACTTTACTTTTTGCTTCAACTGGCTGTCCAAATCCACTGAAAGATCGGAAATCCTGTCTGCAACTGTGTTTCTTGTCAGGCTGATATTTGCAAAAGCCTGCCGCTTTTCAGGGCACACAATCTCCGCTGCCTTCATCATGCATGTTTTTACAAATTCACCCTCACTAAATGGTTTTGAAGCCACTGCGATTTCATTAGCAATGAGGTAGCTAGCTTTCACTGCAGCGTCACTGATGTCTCGGCTGTGAGTAAACACAGACTGCTGTTTCTTCAGACCCGCCAACAGTTCATTCACCTTCTCTCATCTCCGCTGTCCTTGAAAGTTGTCATATTTGTCGGCATGAAGACTCACATAGTGGCGACGAAGGTTATATTCTTTCAGCACTGCAACATGCTCTGAACACACCAAACATACAGCTTTCCCATTCAATTCCGTGAATAAATAGGATGACCATTTTTCTTGGAACACTCTGCGTCCACTTTTCTCTTTTTTGACAGAGACATATTGGGGCAATGAGGGTGCCAAAGCACATAATGTTAAAAGTAGAAGCCGTAATAAATATCGCGGGCAAAACAAAGTAGCTCATTGGCTGCACGTGCTTGACCTACTTGCTCTGCCCCGGTATAAACAGTTTGCTTGCTTAACACAATTGCTATTGCGCCATCCAGTGGACGCAATTGGAACAGCAGTTTATTTTATTGAAAAATTGCAGCGCATTTTTATACTTTCCAATTTTTTTTTTTTTTTTTTTTATCATCTCGCGGGCCGGATTAAACCCGTTTGCGGGCCTGATCCGGCCCGCGGGCCGGACGTTTGACACCCCTGTGCTAGAACCTCCGTTAAATTACACATTTCTCGAGGTAGGAATATCGCAAAAGTATGAACAATGGCTCATTCGAGAGAAGACATCCTCCCGAGTTATGACATCGGCCAGTATCGAAATATGACATGTATGATATACGTTTATTCCCATCAACTTCCAGTGTAGTGAGAGTGACTTTATCACGATGCTACGTCATACAGACCGGATTTCTGCCTGCTTGAACGCCAATAACTCAGATACACATGAAAACATGAAATGACCCTGGGAGTCGATAGAACATCACTCAGAGATGCACAAAAACAATATAACATTCAAAATGGGTGAACCTTTCCTTTAAGGCTGAGGAGTAACACACATCCCCATGTGCTCCACAGTTACTTGTATAACTCTCATGATAGAGCTAAATGTGCACATTTGTTTTGCATGGAATAATCGTTAATGTGTAATTTTGACTATGATTTTCAAGAGGTGATATTACAACCAAATAGTTAATATGTATTTAACAATACCTTGACAACGGCAAGCAGTTTTCAATGGTTTTAGTGGAGCTGGGGGTCTCCCTACCCCCCAGTAGGTAAATCGAACACCCTGCACCTTATTGTAACGTTTTATTGATAATGACCACAGATTTTGACTTTGTGGCTATGATAACTAGTGGAAACAGATTGAGCTGAAATGTGACGCAATCAGTAAGCGACGGCAAACTAATGAGATGGATTGTTTGACCACACAAGTGAGAGTTGTTTGTTATCGCTGAAACTTGTTTGACGATTGCAGAAATGTGGTACTTAAGATGCCTTTTAGTTGTGTTTATGTTTGTGAGTTATCGATACTGTAAGAACGAGTTAAAGTGGTGTCTCTGTGCAGACCGATCGCATTTTCAGCCATGGAAACAGGAAACCATTTGTGTTACTAGCTAGCTAGTCAGCTTGCTATGCTAGCTAGCTTATTCGCTACTCCAATGTTGTCGTGACTCTTCTGTGTTTTGATACACAATATTCACACGCTACAGTGTTACAACAGTAGAGGAATAGATTTATCAAATCATCGATTGCAACACGCAAAAGCAGCTCAAGTTATTGTAAACATGGCTAGCTAGCTAGCTAACGACCTCACAGACAAGTTCAGTTGCCCAAAAAGTGATAAGTTACTCAGAATGGTTTATTTGCTGCAGACATCACCGTTATTAGCTGTACACGTTATTTTAGCGAAGGATTAGCAATGTGTGTAATAATTTAATGTGCATGAATTAAACATCTGACAACACGGGTCACACCAGTTTCTTCTAATATGCCTAGCTATCTATCGACAATACTGTTTTCATCAAATTAAACTTCATTCACACATTTAGGCTATCCTAACACAGCTCTCTCTTTCCTTGAATGCAGCTTCTTCCTTGGCTTGTATGATTTGCCCTAGCAGGTAGGTAGAAGACCACCCACATAATCTGAATTCTTGGTGGTACAGTGTGTGTTCACTGTTTCACAAGCACGCCAGTCCGGAGTACTGTTTAGGGAGGTATAGGAGGAGCAGCAAAGTCTAACCCTTGAGAAGGATCACCATTCTCCACCCTCTGAGACAAGACTCCAGGCTGAAACTGTCAACTACCTGGCCAGCCAGGGTGCAGGTTAGCTGGGCGATATGGACAAAGATCCATATCGCAATAAATTGCCTGAATTGATGCGATATCGATAACTGGAATTATATGTTTATAACATTGTGCACCGCAGTTTTTTTCATTTATTATCCTTTAAACTACTACTGGTTTGATGGTTGTAGCCATCATTGTGCTATTAACAATCACCCATATTTACAAACTTATTTCATTTCAAACTTAACATTTCTCTACTATAGGCTACTTATCGTAATGAACGATATCAGCAAAATGCCTGCGGTAAGTGATCGGTATGGTCGATTTATCGTCCCAGCTCTAGTCCAGGGTCCTTATCCACACACACTAAGGCAGAGAGTCCATCCACTGGGAAGCTCCCTGGTTCAGTGCTCCTGAGGGCTGGGACCAGCACTGAGGGCCAGAGGCAGCTGTGAAGGGATGGGGTAGTAGCTGAGGACAGAGCCATGGTTCATAACGGCTCAGCCCCCCCCACACCACCGCCAGCACAGGTGAGCGCCAATGGCCGCTCCTCTGGGAGGAAGAGGACACCCAAGGCATGTGACTGCTGTGGGCCCAACTCTAAGCACCACAATGGGAAGGCCCCACATGGGAAGACTCCAGGTGGCAAGCCCCGACAACGCAGGGCCCAGCCGGGGAAGGGCAGGGGCCAGGCACTGGGGGAGACCCCCAAGAGGACGGGTGGTCACCCCTCTTATAAGAAGATCCTGATGACAGAGGAGCAGGTAACAGCCATCCGAGAGGAGCTGGAGAAAGACTCTGCTGTGGAGCAGGTAACCAACTCTTTGGCTCCACCTATAACCAACTCTGTCAGTCAACCTGTAATGAATGTTGTGGCTCAACTTGTAACCAACTCTGTCGGTCAACCTTTAACGGACTCTATGGGTCAACCCTTAATGAACTCTATGGGTCAGAAGTTAACATACACTGTGGTTAAACTGTTGACCAAGTCTGTGGTTCAACCGGTAACAAATGCTATGGTTCAAACGGTAACGAAGACTGTGGTTGAGCATGTTGCTGATTCAGAGATGGAGCAGGAGAAAGCCTGTGAAGGGGCTGTGTGCGAGGGTGAGCAAGCCGCTGGTCTGGAGAAGGAGCAGAAGACTGGTTGTGGTTTAGACAAACAGCCGGTAACAGACTCTAACACGGAGGTCGTGAAGCAGCCCCAGGCTGGTGACGCAGCAGTCTCCCTTTCCAACGGTACATCTGCTGTCCCCGAAGAGGAACCAACAGACTGTAGCACCCCTATGGAGGTGGAACCATCAGCCACAGCCTGTGTTTCCCCAGGCATTAGTCTGTGCAGCACCCTCCACCCCTTCGCTCTGTGCGACCACAGAGATTACTGCATGATGGGAGTGTGGGCTCCAAGCCCTGAGCCAGAGGAGGACGGTGCCCCAGACCCAGCACAGCAACCCAAACCTGAAGACGGCATCCATGAAGTAATCGGAGACCTCATCCATGGTACCAGGCTTTTATTGTAACTGTGATTTTCAAATTGGATACATTTTAAAGTTCATATTACTTTGTTACTTATTTAAGGTGTGTTGTTATTGATTCCTGTCTTGTCTCTCTCTCAGAGTTCCTGGCGCTCTTCTATGTGAAGTACGGGAGCTTTATTCCCCTCAGTGAGACTGACGTCCTGGAGCACCTGAAGAACAAGTGTAACACTGACCTCAATGACAAGTACGAATCATTCGAGATACACCCCACAAACCAGTTTCAATTTCACAGTTGATTTCCATTGTTATGCTGATAGCATCTCTGTTTAATTTCTCTGTACTAGGAAGCTAAACATCCACTCAGAAGTGGTGAAGTACAAAGCGGGTCTCGCCTCCACCCCTAGGAAGTGCTTCAAAGTGGACTACAACAAGCACACTCTGACCCTGGAGGATCTGTCCACACTGGACGACCAAAACTGGGTCAACGACCAGGTAGCTATGGTCCACAGGAAACTGTGTGCTTGCTGCTTATAAACCCGATTTGCCTATGTATTATCTAACCTGAAATTCAAACGTTGTCGTGTTTCTGTCTAGGTGATAAACATGTATGGAGAATTGATCGTGGAGGCTACACAGAACAAGGTGAGAGTACTGTACATGCCTAAGTGCATTCATTTTGGGTCCTTGGATCAGAATGTTCAACAAAGGGTTAATAGTAGTCTTCTGTTTGGTTACTGAATGTTCTCCTGTTCTCTCCTGCAGGTTCATTTCTTCAACAGCTTTTTCCACAGGCAGCTGGTGGCCAAAGGCTATGAAGGGGTTAAGAGATGGACCAAAAAGGTAAGCTGGTGGTAGGTGATGGAAGATGCAGCCATTTTATCGCTAGTTTGTGTGGCGTTAATATGATATGACCTGCAGGACCGGAAATGTAAAAGCTCACTGTTTATCTGAGACCGTCAGTCTCGCAGAACTAGCTAAATTAGAATATGTCAGCGATTGTGGTTAATCTGGTCTCTCTCTCTCTCTGTTTCACAGGTGGATCTGTTTTCCAAGAGGCTGTTGCTGATTCCTATCCACCTGGAAATCCACTGGTCCCTGATCACAGTGGACATCGCCAACCACCACATCCACTACTATGACTCCCAGGGCATAGTCTTCAAATACACCATGGAGGTACGCTCACTCACACTTTAAAGTCCTCTGCCTTTCTCTGAAACTCAGTTGCTTCTGAATTTCATCCTAGACCTGAGGAACATTGGTTTGATCTGATAAGCATTGAACATTTTAACATTGGTCTACGTCAGGGTTGTCAAACTCATTCCACAGAGGGCCTAGCGTCTGTGGGTTTTCCTTTCAATGAAGACCGACAACCAGGTGAGGGGAGTTTCTTTACTAATTAGTTACCTTATTTAATCAATCAAGTACAAGGGAGGAGTGAAAACCTGCAGACACTTGGCCCTCCGTGGAATGAGTTGGACACGTGGTCTACATTGTCCACATTTTGGGAACCCTGAAGGAGTCAGTTTGCAACTTTCTTGTGAACTATGCATGCAAACCCTTGTCTTCTTCTGTTCATCTGGCCCACAGAACATCTTGAGTTACATCCTGGCTGAGGCCAAGGAGAAGAAACAAGCTGGCTATCAGAAAGGCTGGAAGATGACTATAAACAAGGTATTGTTTCAGATGGTACCATGTGACTGTGTTCTCTCTCATGCTTTCTGATAGACTCTGTGTTGACCACTGTCTGATTGGTTCCCACCCTCAGGGTATTCCTCAACAGAAGAACGACAGTGACTGTGGAGTCTTCGTCTTGGAGGTGAGTGGGGAATTTCCCTCTCGTACCGCAAATTCCCCACACACATACCTTGTGGTGAACCTTTCCTATTAACCTTTTCCCCCCCGCTTTGTTTCTCTCAGTACTGCAAGTGCCTGGCATTAAGAGCCGCTGCAGTTCACACAGGATGACATGCCCAAAGTCCGCCAGAGGATTTACAAAGAGCTCTGTGACTGTAAACTGAATGAATGATGAACCGCAGCAGCACAGCTCAGAGTACACCTGCCTTTCCAGTGGCCCATGGGCTTAACGACTGTTTGACTCTTATTGTGGAAGGGCCATTAATACTTTAAAACATGACGAGCCAAGAAGCTGAATGAAGTGCCGTGGAAACAGGACACGTTGTTTGACTAACGAGACGGTGACAGCAACCAGCTTTCTTTCTGTTTTCCTTCAGTGGAGGGCCAGCAGTGCATAGTTGGATTTCTTTTTATACCGTGATAATGGGAGGGACTTTGAATTCCTTTTGAGTTGACGTCCACAAAGTTTCCACTGCTGACCGGCTGACCTGGAGCTAACGCTGCTGGTAGGTTTCAGAGGCCAGAAACGGACCTACAGGTGTTTATAACACGTTTCCTAGCTTCAGTTCTTGAAATGTAAACAGGAGATTAAACGGGACAGTAGGTGAAATGTAAAGGTTCTTGTTTTATATCATGTAGTGTTTGCCTGACTAGTGAGGTAGAGAACAATAACTAATGGAAGGCTAGCTTTTAACTGAATATACTGTTTTAATGTTACTTCATCTCAAACTGCTTCTTAGTTCCTGAGAAAACTCCACGTTTGGCATCACAAACAGCAGTTTATCAGGGAGTTAGTTGGAATTAACCATGATGCTCCACTGATAATGGCTTCATGACAACACGCACCTCTTCCTGCTTCTGTTGAAAACATGCTGTTAAAACAATAAGAAAGTGTATCTTTACATTTTAGTGTACAGAAGAAGAAATGCTCCTGCAGTAGAACCGTTTCTAAGCCTTTTTATTGTACGAGGGCCCGGCAAGCTATGGTTATCTTCCTCATCGGAGGATCACCAATCACTTAGGTGGTGTCAGTTACCCATCTGAGGGTGCTGGTCCACAGACTGGCTGTAGTTGAGAAATGCTGCTGTGGAACATCTTGAATCCCATCTATACTGTCTCATGAATGCACATTGGAGCCCAGTTTATACCTGGTGCTAACGTGCCTTTTGTCCTAAACGACGTCCACATTCTGATCGTGCCCACATTGTTAAGACAGGTGTAGACGATTTAAAGTGTCTGGATATCAATCAAGTGTAAACAGATCTGGATGGTCAAACCGTTTCAATCACCATACCAGCCTCAAATCATTAACAGCTAGCACCATTGACTTATGGCATCAGTAATTGTCTTTAAATAAATCCAGATTATTTAGAATTTGCCAATTAATTAGGCACCAGCTGATCTGGTCACAGTGTGGAATGTGGACGGATAAGAAGCATTTTACTACAATGGGTAGATTAGACAAACCTTGATCCAGATAGTGATTGGATCACATTGATCAGATCACAAAACTCACATGGTGGCATAAGGTGTAAACAATGCTTTTGTACCATTGAAGAGATCATGTTCACAGCGTTCTCTAATCTGTTTGATCTTCGAGAAACTTCCTGATTTTGATTTCATTCCGTTCTTGATTTGTACTTAAGTTGCTATGTCATAGTGTTTTTTTATGCAGGGTTATGCTGATAAAGACACCCAGAGGGGATTAAATTGGGATTCTCTAGATGGGTAAATAATAATAATATGCCATTTAGCAGATGTTTTTATCCAAAGCGACTTACAGTCATGTGTGCATACATCTTTTGTGTATGGGTGGTCCCGGGGATCGAACCCACTACCTTGGCGTTACAAGCGCCGTGCTCTACCAGCTGAGCTACAGAGGACCACGTAAACTGACCTCATAGGTTCCCAATGTATGCGGTTTAATCCTAAAATGGTGGAACATTTTTGGTTTTCTTCCCAAATTCATCCCTGAATACGTTCAAACACAAACACATTGGTTTCTCCACTTTGGTTTTAAGTAATGTTGAGATGACAAGAGCACAGGGTTGTTGTAACAGCATTGACAGGATGCCCAGCCACACAGGACTGGAGCGATGATTCCATTATGTTTGTATTTTTATTATATAAAGAACAGGGTCAATTCCATTTCAATTCAGGAAGTACACTGCAATTCCAATACTCTTCAATTAGGAGAATTTGGTTTACTTTCTGAAATTGCAATGTAATTGACGCCCAACCACGGTAAGGAAGAACTAATACCTATACAAAAGAGCAGATATGTTTGTCAACTCCCCACGTTGGCGACTGGATGGATCTGTTGTTCATGTTAACTGCTTCAGCAAACAATGTCCCATATGAGGATGTTCAATGGGTATGCAGCGATATGGAGGCGTTTGGAAAGTCACTTTGGTGTAACAATAAAACGGTTTCCCTGACAGAGGAGCATATGTGTGGTGATTCCCCGATACTCGCAGTTGACATTTAACGGTAATTTCACGACTGAGCAGACCTATGCAGCGTTTACCGTGAATGTGTTAACGTTGCCTTTAAAATGTCAACCGCACTACAGATTGAAATTATCCCTTTTTTTGGCAATGTTCCTGCGGTTGCAGAGATCCCATTCACGGTAAACGCTACATCTGTCGGCTCAATCGGAAATTGCCTTTAAAAAGCCACAATGCCTCTAACCTGCGATCCTATTGGATCCTGGTGTGGTGACACTGATGGTTTCTCGGAACTGATGGCTTCTAGCCTACGCAGCAGGTTATAGCTAACGCAGCAGGTTAAGAGAAACAGGTTAGGGTTAGTTAAATTGCCACAGTTGTCGCAACTTGAACAGGCAAGTTTTGGTCCGTAGCTTTTCTCTGTCTAGACAACCATAGGAGCCATACGTTCTGAAAGCCATCAATATCACCTCATTGGCCTTAACCAGCCAGCAGTGAACCTGTGTTTACACAAACACTTCATCCATGAGATAAACTACTCTGAATCAGATCAGAAGAGTTGCTCCACATTTCCAGGACAAAGCAGTGTTCCAGTTTTTATAGTAGATACATTTAGGATAAAACTTTTTTTTTTTTTTTTTTTTTTTACATTTTTATATTTATTTTTTAAAAGTATACAGTTTAGGAGACAATTACATTTGTAAACGTGTATGGACTGCAACCTTCAATCTGAGCAAGTTTATTCTTCTCTAGACGAGTTTTACACTGCTCAAAATGACTGTTGGAACTATGGCTAACTGAAAAATACTTCACAGAAGACTTCTTCCTAAATAAACTAGTCATAAGAGAAATAGACAACCCTGGCAGACGTCTACAGTCTTGTTTGGTTCCCAAATTGAACCCAGATCAAATTCACCAAACTAAAAACTGTTCTGTGCCTCGGGAGGTCTCTGCAGCTGAGCTAATTTCCCATATCCACCTCGAGCAGGGTCATAATCTTGTCTATATTCATCTCTGACCTGGAAAAAGGCAAAAAAACAGCAGATAACATGTTGACTCAGGCTCATGACACTAGTTTTCCATAGCCCTCCCCAAAGAAACAGCATAGGACACGGTTTTATGGTCGTGAGACGACTTTCCCATAGCCCCCCCGGGCTGGGTCATAATCTTGTCTGTATTCGTCTCTGACCTGAGGAGAAAAAGAGACTCACTTGTTTGTTTTGCCACAGACCCTGTTAAGTGTTTTGGTCTATTAGGGAGTGGCATAGTTCACATACAACCGTGAGTTCTGTCTCCTCATGATAGATCCTAGAAAGTCTCCGAACGGTGAGACAACATGGTCACAATTACATGACCCATTAACATTGAACATGTTTGTCCAGTTGATAATACAGCATTGTTACAGTGTTATATGTAACTTTTAAAGTTCTCATCCAAACAATATCAACCAGTTAACGGTATCACTTTAATGAAAACTACAATTTTGTGAAAACTATCAATTCCAATAGAAATAAAAAACCAGAGACAGCTAGCTAATATACAACCATTGATGTGCACAGTTGTCTCTGATGTAGTAAGCATGCATTTTTCTTCTGTAAATTTACCTGACCACCGGACTTGCCACGGCCATACTGCCTGCCCTCTTTGAAACCAGCGTCCCAGTCAGTTCTGATGATGCGGTCATCCAGACGTGTCCCGTTGACAAACCTCATAGCATTTTCTGCATCTGTACGCGTGTAGTACCTGGCACAGGGGTTAAGGTGCTCTAGTGGTCAATGTGCCGGTTTCCAGGAACACAGATTAAGCCTACTATTGGACTAAAATGGACTTCCAATGGTCAATCTCCACTGAGTATGATTTTTAGTCTAGGACTAGGCTTAATCTGGGTCCTTTTCAGTGTAGGACTAGTTTTAATCTGGATCCTTTTTAGTCTAGGACTAGTTTTAATCTGGATCCTTTTTAGTCTAGGACTAGGCTTAATTTGGATCCTTTTTAGTGTAGGACTAGTTTTAATCTGGATCCGGGAGCCCTAAGTGTATGGGTATAGGATTAAATGTTGAACCAAAACACAACATCCACAAGTAAAACAAATTTTTTAAAAAAGGATACTCGACGAAGCAGAAGCCGCACGCCGTCTTCTTCACCTTATCCAGGCCGATGATGATTCTCTTTACATCCCCACTCTTGGAGAAGAGCTCGTACACTTGTTCTTCTGTGGTGTAAAAGGACAGGTTGCCCACGTAGAGTGTGTTAGCCTGTTTCAGAAGTTTCTCTTGCTCATATCGATTGCCCTGGAGAATGGAGAGGGGAGAACATCTTTAGAAGAGTCTAGTAACTGCACAGCCAGGGAGCCAAATACACTAACTAACATTAGCTGTTAGTATTATTCACAACTCATTTACACTGACATGGGTAATGCTGTTGCAACATGGTCTCAGAGCATTTCTTATTATTCTGTAGGTAAATTCGTGGCACTACATTTCGTATGATATATTACGTTTCATATGGTATGTTTTAATTTGTGGATCTCCATCATCCATTTGTATGATATGTTTCGAATTGAAATTCATACAATATGTTACGATTTTGCAAACGGGTCAGGGGTTAAGGTTTGGGTTAGTGGAAGGATTAGCTAACGTTCTAAATTGCTAAAAAGTAGTAAGTAGTTGCAAAGTTGCTAATTAACTAAAATGTTAAAGTTGTCCGTGATGAGATTCGAACACACAACCTTTGGGTTGTTAGACGTTTGCAGTATAATATACGTTTTTAAGTAAGATTCCGTCTTTATGTAACCATACCAAACATAAGATATCATACTAATTTCAACATCTCGGATTTACGTTTACTATGTTATGTCTAGTCTCTTAGACCAGTCTGATTAGAGAGGTCAGTTTGATTTGCTCTGTAAACTGTAACTAATTACAGGTTAGTCACTATGAAAACACTCTTTGACCCATTCCTAGGAGGCAAACATCCTTAAATATAATATCCATGTTTTGAAAGACACAGGTAAATCATTAACAACGTTTGGCTGAAATAAAAGACAGCACGTTGCAAGCTACCGTTCGCTTGATAGCGCGCTATAACACACAAAAGATAGCTAACGTTAGCTAGCAAAACTATTCTACTAATTGATTCCCGATCGATTTTAACCATTCCTTACCTTAAAATGTTGGTCTCTGTATTGGCTTACGTCAACATAGGAGTCGCTTAATAGCGCATTCAATTTAATAGACATTATGTCGCTTTAAAGATGAAACGGAGAAATATGTTTCTTACACCAGCGTCTCATCAGCAACACTAAAAAGTACTTCCAGGTCACGGAATGTAGAAATATTCAAAATAAAAGTCCCCCACGTAATAGTATATATGAACAAGTATTCTTTAAACATTAACAGTGATTCATATTTGTTCATATTTAATTGACATTTACATTAAATTTGGTTTTTAAAACAAGTTCCAAGGTCAAATAAATGTATCCAATGCAATACACTACATGAAATACATATTGTCTTATAGAGAGAAAACTATTCTAGGTGCTAAAGTAAAAGTGGGGTTGTAATTACTCACTAGGATCTGTAAAATCTATGAATGGTGTTATTTCATGGGGGACTGAGGTCTGTATACCCAGAAAGACTTTATACTCAACCCATCCTCCTGTAGCTCAGTTGGTAGAGCATGGCCCTTGCAATGCCAGGGTTGTGGATTCGATTCCCACGGGGGGCCAGTATGGAGAAAAAAAATGTATGCACTCGCTAACTGTAAGTCGCTCTGGATAAGAGCGTCTGCTAAATGACAAAAATCTAAATCTAATTACATTAGCCAGTTGATTACCTGTGTTGTGAAATGTGGGTCTGAAATTTCATCAAATGTGTCAGTTAATTCACGGTCCAACACAGTGGTTCTCAACCATGGGTACTAGGACCCCTCAGGGGACTTGGCCTATCCACGGGGGGGGGGGGGGGGGGGGGTACTTGAGAAGACCAATGAGACCAAAGGCTTACTGGTAAAATGCACAAAAGGGGATACTTCAGGCAGAGCTAAATTCAGTTGGTGGTACAGTAAGCGAAAAGGTTGTGAACCACTGGTCTAACACACACTATGATACAATTCAGTCATTTCAATCACTCATAGAATAAATCCATTAAATGAGTGTGGGCACCGATAATGAAATCTAAATCGATATCAGTTGCATTTTTTCGATTCAATATTGATATCAAATCGGTTTGTAGAAAATCCAATGCAACTGTGTGAATGTTCATGTTTCTGTGAAGTCCAGACAACTGTTCGCAGATTATTTTAATTTGTCAAACGGCAGCCAAGCATCGATCATCATGTAACCAGAAGAAGACCCTCGATATTTATTTGAACGGAGCATCAAGCTCATCACCTTGCACTTTCACCACCCTGTGAAGTTCATCATAGCTTATTTAATCTGTAGCCTAATAAACATTGTGCTTTCCTGAGTCGAAGTGGGAGGACCACACATCATGTCATCGCGTGACTCCAGTTTTCGATATGATGGTTATTATATCAATTTTGCACATAAAAGCGTTTCCACTGCCATGTCTCGCATAATTAATTGTACAGACACTAAAAATATTGCTGGGTATTTAGACCTCCGTCCCCCATGAAATAACACCATATATAGATTCTACAGACCCTACTGATTATTCCCAACCCCACTTTTACCTTGGCACATTGAATCGTTTTTTTTCCTAGAGCCCAATATTGTGAACATACCAGTCTGAACATTGTATTTTTCCATAGTGGTCTTTAAAATGTTTTTTAGAAGCATATTTGTAATTGTTTCCATAAATTCCTTCTTGCATTTGCTTATAAGCACAATAAAAATGTCATTTCTTTTGAATGAGTTATCCACATTGCAATGTTTTGAAATACATGCTTTTATTTTGAAGGATTCGTCATTACCATACGAAAGTGACGTCATATTTTATGCTGCTGGCAGAATAGTTGTGTGTCTGTCTGATGTAACCTCATGTCTCAAAGTAGCGGTCATCTGAATCAACAAGGAAGTATGTGAGAAACTCTTCGACATTAATCTTAACTTTACCTGCGACATAGGTGACTCCTTACATCATATTATAATAAAGATAGTATTGATGTTTGCTCATAAACTAACGTATTTTTCGGAAGGTAGCTAGCTAGCTACTAGTAGCTAGCTAGCTAAGCTAGCGTTAGCTAACTCTGGGCAGGTGAAATAACATCAGCTGTCTGTTGTTTGTTTTACAGGTGATAACACAATTTATTTACTGTACGAGATGGCCATCCTTCGTATGTTGTTCTCTTTGCTGAACAATCCACGGGTCATTGAGAAACTAGCGGAGTCTCGTCCTATCCGACGTGCGGCACAGATCGCAGCTTTTGCGATCATCAAAGCGCAAATCGCTGGGAGGGGTGCAACAGCGAAGGTTCTGAAATCAGACACACTACGCCAGGTTCGGCAAGAGGCAAACGGCCGGATTCCCCGAGACATTGGTGACATCGGGACCCGGTTCAGGAGAGTGAGGGAGACTTTTGTCAAGGAGGTGAAAGATGGCTTCAGAGACGCTCAGGGACAAATAAAGAAATGAAGAATTTAATGTGAAATAAAAATCCCGTGATTGAACTCCCACAGCAGTAGCCTATGTCTGTATGACAGACATACAAAAATGTTACTGTTCATAACGAGACCGACATGACCTGTCCCACAACTGTCTAGGCCGACTACTGTTGCATCACTGAGCCAATCTTTTAATATTTAGAAGGGAACACTAACTTACATGTCTCAAACATACTCAAGCTGTATTTTCCACCAGGGAGCTGTCTTGATATCATCATGTAATGAATCAGGGGTGCAACTTCCACTGGGGATGGGGGGGGGGGGGGTACATGTCCCCCAACATTCAGAAATTGCATTTTTGTCCCCCCCCCACCCCCCCCCCCCAGTTTTATCATTGGAATGTGATACAAAACGAGGCAACGGTGAGCTTTAGGACCATGCAGATGCCTCTGAGCGGTCGGGTAGGCTGTTTGGAGCGTTTATCTGACTGGATAATTTTTTTTTGTTATGCCCCTGTAATGAATGTTGGGGTTTGTGGTGGATTAGCCTACTGTAACACGTCTGGGTTTGTGGTGGATTAGCCTACTGTAACACGTCTGCATGCTGGAGACATGTTCGTTGCAATCTACACAGTAGTCTTTATTCAGGAGTTGGTGTTTGTAGATATGGAATTGTCTACCTGATTTGACATGCAGATTACCACCATATAGAATGTTTGCTGTAATGCAGCCCCTCCCCATGACAGTTCCCATGACATTTTATGACTTGAGGTGTCTGAAGGTTTGGATTGACCTCACCTATTGGCCAATTCTTAGTGTGTGTTTTAAGTTATATTTTAAATGAAATGTAATGTATTTGACCAATAAAGGATATTCAGATGAAAAATGACTAGACCACACAAAAGGTTTAGGGCTCTATTCAATCAATCCGTATTGCAGAAATTCTGCCCTAAAGTCCAATTGAAATTCCAAGGCAATGTTACCGCATTGGCGGAGACTGCATTCACGGTAAACGCTGCATGTCGGCTCAATCGGAAATTACCTTTCCATTTCTATCACGAAATCTGTAACGCTTCAGTGCTATTACATTTACATTTACGTCATTTAGCAGACGCTCTTATCCAGAGCGACTTACAGTTAGTGAATACATATATATATATATATTTATTTTTTTCCATACTGGCCCCCCGTGGGAATCAAACCCACAACCCTGGCGTTGCAAACGCCATGTTCTATCAACTGAGCTACATCCCTGCCGGCCATTCCCTCCCCTACCCTGGACGACGCTGGGCCAATTGTGCGCTGCCCCATGAGTCTCCCGGTCGCGGCCGGCTGCGACAGAGCCTGGATTCGAACCACTCAGGAGTTATGGATTGAATAGAGCCCTTAATCGCTGACACCAGCATGTGTTTTACACCTGGGGAGCAAGCTGACTGATAGGTTAGGCAGTATGCCCTATCTCTTGAAATAAGCATCTTAACAACACTGATATTGTGGGTAGAAGACAGTTAGGACTCGGCTATGGTAGCTACTAGCCAGTACAAAAGTAATTGGAAAAGGTATTTGCCTTTTTGCTATGGCTAAGAGGTAGCATTGTGTTGATTACTGTGTAGACATGAACCTCAACTCACCTTGCATGTTTAAAGTTCACTATTTCACTTTATCATAGAGGTTGGCCCATAAAGAGGCTATGATAACTGCCCTTAGTTCTGAACCTTGAGTGATCAGAGCCATAAGACTGTAAACCCCATGAACTCCTCTAAGAACTTCCATTCAAACTGCAGTTACAGCAAAGAACGCGAGGACTTCAGTCCATGATTGTGTGCGAGTATATTTCATTGTAACCTTTCGGCTTTAACCAATCACCGTGGAGATTGTCACGTCCACCAAGAATGTATTGCACGGCCCTTGACACTGTAGATGGGCTGACTGACACAATGTACAGGTTACAGGTTCTCATTCAGAACCTACTACTACAGTAAAATGTTTCACAATGGACCACCAGCTTCCATATGCAGATTTTTAATAAGAACAGCAGAGAATTCTTAAATAAGCAGTATGTAGCTATACTTCTGCAGACACACTGGCCTGGCAACTAAATATTAGTTACATGTTTTATCATTTCATCGAAGAAATTGCTATGACTTTGAAGGCAGGCGTTTGTTTCTGACAGAAATGAGTCAGTACTCAGTACATATACACTGATATGGTACCTGAGCTTCATATAAACGTATCTCTCATTGAAATAAACGTAAAAATCAAGCTGATATTCTGGACAGGAACACAAAATTGCAAAAGAGCAGTAAAAATAAAACAAAACACTGCGCTGTGCAGGAATCAAGAAGCACTTGATCAGAGTTGGGTAGAGTTCCATTCCTTATAATCACTATTGTTATAGATTATGGATCTTAGCTCATGTGTACAACATTGGAATGTAATATAAGAATTTAAACCTGACTGTAATTTTCAACATTCCACATTACTTCAAAATCACTCAGTTTCAAAAGCAAAAACAGGAATGGCTTGTTCAATGTTCTCTCCAAAAAGAATGAAAGTTCTGACCGATGCAAGTGCATATCAGGTGCAAGCAGGTTCCAATCCATAATATTTATCAGTAGGCTATAATTCGCATCATTCTTATCATAGAATTTGATTACCAGCCAAGCAAATTTAAACTTCTAGGCCTCTATTCAATCTGTATCGCTGAAGTGTTATGCAGCGTTTACCATGACTGCAGTCTCCGCTATCGCGGGAACATCGCTTTTACATTTCAGTAACGCTGAACTTCCGTGATACGGATTGAATCGAGCACCTAAATGCGGATAGTGAGCAAGTTGTCTTGGCTTAAATGTTTGTCTTTCCAGGATTTGGGGAGAACATATGAATAGAACAACCCTTTGACTCTTTTCAATCCATTTCACAACATACATCCTGTAGTTCAAGCAGTGCATATTCACTGATATGGCATTAGCTTATACAGTAGAGGCGGAATGTGCAAAACACGCCATATTCCCAGATGTGTTTTGTGCCCATAAGTAGTACTCAAAAGAGTCAGTGTAGGCAACATAAACGATGCGGAGAGAAGGACACTGCATAGTAAAGTATGTAACAGGTAAAAGCATATGCACTGATATGGCAGTTACAGTCAGTAAGCATCATAGCGATGAAGTCCCTTGTCATCTCTGGTTGGGAATGAGTTCATCTCCTGTGGCTCAACCAAAGAAAACATGCTCTTTTCCCCATTGACTGACAGGGCTCAATAAGCACCTTGACTCACTGACTCAACAACAGTGATCATAATTTAGACCCAAGTCAAATAGTATTTTCAACATGTTACCCTCCATCACAAATCCTAGTATCAACATATACAGTAGTTTAGTACAATCGTAAGCTATGAATCAGATACAGAGGAAGAGATGCGGACATGCACAGGGGTTAGGGTTGGGGCTGGAACATGGACAGGGGTTAGGGTTGGGTTAGGGTTGGAACATGCACAGGGGTTAGGGTTGGGGCTGGAACATGGACAGGGGTTAGGGTTGGGTTAGGGTTGGAACATGCACAGGGGTTAGGGTTGGGGCTGGAACATGCACAGGGGTTAGGGTTGGGTTAGGGTTGGGGCTGGAACATGCACAGGGGTTAGGGTTGGGGCTGGAACATGGACAGGGGTTAGGGTTGGGGCTGGAACATGGACAGGGGTTAGGGTTGGGTTAGGGTTAGGGTTGGAACATGCACAGGGGTTTGGGTTGGGGCTGGAACATGGACAGGGGTTAGGGTTGGGTTAGGGTTGGAACATGGACAGGGGTTAGGGTTGGGGCTGGAACATGGACAGGGGTTAGGGTTGGGGCTGGAACATGCACAGGGGTTAGGGTTGGGGCTGGAACCTAGATAGGGGTTAGGGTTGGGGCTGGAACATGCACAGGGGTTAGGGTTAGGGCTGGAACATGCACAGGGGTTAGGGTTGGGGCTGGAACCTAGATAGGGGTTTGGGTTGGGGCTGGAACATGGACAGTGGGCTGGGTTGGGTTAGGACATTTCTTCTTACACCCAGAGGAAGATGGAGCTCATCAGAGCCACCAGGAGTAGGGAGGACAGTGCTGCAGGACAAACACACATACTTCAGTACAACAGCTACTGTTCTTGAAGCATTACTGTCAGTAACATGAGTTAGATCAAAGTGTGTATGTGAGTTTGTGTACTGTACCTTTAGCAGAGGCGTTGCACTCCATGTTGGTAAGTGAGTCCATGTAGCCCTGTCCCAGCCACTGGTCGTAGGTCTTCCTCTCAGCCACTCCAATCATGCTGACAGTGGAGTCTTTGAAGATGAGGTCAGAGCCCTGGTACTTAGAGGAGTCAAACATCTTGAACCCTGAACCTGTGTCACTACTATAGTACTCCTGTAGGGAGATGAAGAGGAGAAAAGTGTATCAACTGCCACTTGGTTTTATCAGCATACAGTTCACCGTTTAATGTTCACTTTTTAAGGTGTGGGTAGAAGGGCTATTTATTTATTTATATTATGTTGTGCCACATGGGTACAATCAATCAACCAATCAACCAATCAATCAATCAATCAACCAATCAACCAATCAACAATCACTCAATCAATCACTCAATCAATCAACCAATCACTCGATCAATCACGCATTCAACCAATGGCCTGGTCAGTCTTACCTGTGCTTTGTCCAGCAGGCCGTAGAGGGCGTAGATGTTGGTGTCGGCCCGTACCATAACAGCGTGGGAGGGGACGCGGGCCAGGTTACAGTGGGCGTACTGGGTGACCTCTGCCCTGGAGCCATGGGGACACAGCAGCTGGAAGTCCTTAGACTGCAGGTCAATGGCCCACGACTCACCTGAGTTACCTAGAGGAAAGAGAGATTTTTATTATTTTTTAAACTTATTTTAGTAAATACTTTCTTAACACTTATCTTTCTTAAATCTGCATTGTTGGTTAAGGGCTCGTAAGTAAGCATTTCACTGTAAGTTCTACACCTGTTGTATTAAGCGCGTGTGACAAATAACATTTGATTTGATTTGATTTGACATACACACAGAGATACATGGAGATAGATAATTTACCACAGAGATACATGAAGATACATAACTCTCCTAATTCACAGATACTGTATATGAAGTTATGCAGTCAAAGAGCAACGTGTCTGCAAGTTGTTAATGATTGGAAAACATTTCCACATCCTCTTGATAGGTTTATGGTTCCGGTAATGGGTTAATGGGTTTATGGTTCCGGTAGTGGGGTTATGGTGCAATGATAATAATGGTTGGTTTCCTGACCGGAGATGGTATGCAACACACGTGCACGCACACGCACACGCACACGCACACTTACCATCGGTGTTTTGGAAGACAGTGGTGTGTTTGATGAAGGACACCTCTCCAGCTCCCTTGGCCAAACACCTGATACAAATAGAGATAAATAGTAATGGGGTCTTTTTGTTGGCACTAACTCTGCCATGGTTCGTTGGACAAAGCCTATGGAGAAAATGAATGGCGTTTGTGTAGGGTTTTTGGATAAACACAGAAAATAAGGTCTGTGGCAAACACAGGCTTAGGAGATAAAAGGCTTCATAATTCATAAAGGTCATGCTAACTGACTGATATTATCTCATAGAACAAAATGTATAAGATGTCCTAAGCCTGTGTTAAGCTCAGACCTTATTTTCTGAACTTTTTCCAAAACCCTATTCTTTCCCCATTCATTTTTTTCGCATAGGAACGAAGCAGAGGTAAATCATTTCCTGGTTTTAGGACTACAAGCTGGCGAGCTCTATAAACAAACATGGAGGTCAACATTGGCCCTGATCCCATGTGGCTCAGTTGGTAGAGCATGGCGTTTGCAATGCCAGGGTTGTGGGTTCGATTCCCACGGGGGACCAGTACGGAAATGTATGCACTCACTACTGTAAGTTGCTTTGGATAAGAGCATCTGCTAAATTACTCAAATGTCAATGATGCTATCTCTCCCTAGTAAGTTCCCTCCTATCTACAATTACAACAAACCAGGGCCAATATACATAGTTTGACTATAACATTGTAAATGGTGTTATAACTACAATGGAATTGTCTTGGCATGTTATAAAACTCGAAATCTCTATGTCTAAGGGCTCTATTCAATCCCCTGAAGTTCACTTTTACAGTGTGATTGAAATTGAAAGGCAATGTTCCCTCTTTAGCAGAGAGACTGGATACAACGCTGCATATGTCGGCTAAATCAGAAATTACCTTTACATTTCTATTGCGGAATATGAAACGCTTTAGCTTTACAGATTGAATAGAGCCCTAAGTCTATGTCTCTAAGTCTGTAAATGTACCAGTAAGTTGTGAGATGTAGTGTACCTGAAAGCTCCTTCGTATCCATCATACAGGTCCTTGCCTTTCTCACACTTGTTCTGCCCACTGCTGTCCCCCACACACAGGTCACACAGGTTGCCAGGGAAACCAGGCTGATTGGCACCAGGGACACAACTGTTCTTAAAGAAACCTCCAGCGGCTGTGGAGGACAGGAGACAGTCACAGAACTGCTGAGGCGAAAAATAAGATGAACTCTCACGCTCCCTCGCGCGTGCTCACAGGCACACACCCACGCTCACAGGCACACACCCACACCCACGCTCACAGGCCCACACCCACGCTCACAGGCCACACCCACACCCACGCTCACAGGCCCACACCCACGCTCACAGGCCCAGGCCCACACCCACGCTCACAGGCCCACACCCACACCCACGCTTACAGGCCCACACCCACACCCACAGGCCCACACCCACGCTCACAGGCCCACACCCACACCCACGCTCACAGGCCCACACCCACACCCACGCTCACAGGCCACACACACACACACACACACACACACACACACACACACACCTACCCTGGTGTATTACCTTGTGGTATCTGACACTGAGCAGGTCTGATGAGGCCTTTCTCTATGAACAGGCCCATGGGGATGTTCCAGCCTGCTGTACGGCCGTAGCCAGTGGTGACAGGAGCTCTTCCCCCTCAGGTTCTCCAGCGTGGTGATGTCACGGTTGGACTTCTTCACCACTGCCACAGCATAGTAGATACTGCCATCCTGTCCCTGGGAGAGAGAGGAGGGAGGAGAGGAGGGAGGAGAGAGGAGGAGGAGAGGAGGGAGGAGAGGAGGAGGAGAGAGGAGAGGAGGGAGGAGAGAGGAGGAGGAGAGGAGGGAGGAGAGGAGGAGGAGAGAGGGAGAGGAGGGAGGAGAGGAGGAGGAGAGAGGAGGAGGAGAGGAGGGAGGAGAGGAGGGAGGAGAGAGGAGGAGGAGAGGAGGTTGGAGAGGAGGAGGAGAGAGGAGGGAGGAGAGGAGGAGGAGAGAGAGGGAGGGAGGAGGAGGAGGGAAGAGAGGAGGGAGGAGAGGAGGAGGAGAGGGAGGAGGAGAGGAGGGAGGAGAGAGGAGGAGGAGAGGAGGAGGAGAGGAGGGAAGAGGGAGGGAAGAGAGGAGGGAAGAGAGGAGGAGGAGAGGAGGGAAGAGAGGAGGAGGAGAGAGGAGAAGGAGAGGAGGGAGGAGAGAGGAGGAGAGAGGAGGAGGAGAGGAGGGAGGAGAGGAGGGAAGAGAGGAGGGAAGAGAGGAGGAGGAGAGAGGAGGGAGGAGAGGAGGGAAGAGAGGAGGAGAGAGAGGAGGAGGAGAGGAGGAGGAGAGGAGGGAAGGAGAGGAGGAAGAGAGGAGGGAAGAGAGGAGGAGGAGAGGGAGGGAGGAGAGGAGGGAAGAGAGGAGGAGGAGAGAGGAGGGAGGAGAGGAGGGAAGAGAGGAGGAGGAGAGAGGAAGGAGGAGAGGAGGGAAGAGAGGAGGAGGAGATAGGGAGGGAGGAGAGGGAGGGAGGAGAGGAGGGGAAGAGAGGAGGAGGAGAGAGGAGGGAGGAGAGGAGGGAAGAGAGGAGGAGGAGAGAGGAGGGAAGAGAGGAGGGAAGAGGGAGGGAGGAGAGAGGAGGGAGGAGAGGAGGGAAGAGATGAGGGAAGAGAGGAGGAGGAGAGTGGAGGAGGAGAGGAGGAAGAGAGGAGGAGGGAGAGAGGAGGAAGAGAGAGAGGAGGAGGGAGGGAGGAGAGAGGGAGAGGAGGAGGAGGAGGAGAGGGAGGAGAGGAGAGGAGGAGAGAGAGGGAAGAGAGGGGAGGAGAGAGGAAGGAGGAGAGGAGGGAAGAGAGGAGGAGGAGAGAGGATGAGGAGAGGAGGGAGGAGAGGAGGGAACCAGAGGAGGGAAGAGAGGAGGAGGAGAGAGGAGGGAGGAGAGGAGGGAAGAGAGGAGGAGGAGAGAGGAGGGAGGAGAGGATGGAAGAGATGAGGGAAAGAGAGGAGGAGGAGAGAGGAGGGAGGGAGGAGGGAGAGAGAGGAAGAGAGGAGGGAGAGAGGAGGAGGAGAGGAGAGGAGAGAGGAGGAGAGAGAGGAGGAGGAGGGAGAAGAGGGAGGTGGAGGAGGAGGGAGGAGAGGAAAAGGAGGAGGAGGAGGAGGAGGAGGAAGGAGAGGAGGAGGAGAGGAGGGAGGAGAGGAGGAGGAGAGAGGAGAGGAGGGAGGAGGAGGGGAGGAGAGGGAGGAGAGGAGGAGGATAGGAGGAGAGAGAGGAGGAGGAAGATAGGAGGGATGAGGGGAGAGGAATTAGGTGGCGTGCTTCAGTGTGAATCTATAGTTATTGTCCCAAAAGACAATTTGATTTGCCGCAAATCATCACATGATCAAACCCCACGGAAAGAACTTAAGGAAAACGTAGTTGGTCAGTTTCTGTTTGGTTGTATTGGTGGTAGAGGGATCCTACCTGTGTAGCTCTCCCCAGCAGCAGGCACCAGCCCGTAGCTTTTCCTGCTGTGTAGATGTAACCTCCATCCAGGGTGATGGCATCTGCCTCTTTATTCTACGAACACACACAAGGGAAGATATGTTTCCTACACCCAAGTCTCTTTCAACAGCCGCTGTAGGAAGAGAGCCTTATGAGTCTGCCAGACTTGGGTTCACATAGTATTTTTATTTATTTATAATACTTTGAGAGTCGGATTGAGCCTCCTGGAATGGCAGATAGGCAGGGTTTGTAAGAGCTACATTAATAGTTATCTCATGAGAGACTTAAATAGCAGTCGAATGTAAATGCACCTGGATCTTCTTCATGCAGTCATCCACTGAGGATCCCATCACACACTGGATACTGGGGACCAGGAGACTTGGCACTGAAGGCCTCTGCCATGTCTGCACACTTCTGCTGCTCACCGCTGGACAACACACACCAACGCAGGGACTGGGGCATCTCTGCACACACAGATAGAACCATAGTCAGTTATATAAACAAACATACACAGAGTGAGAGAAAGATAGAAAGAGGGGGAGGAA
>NW_028163763.1:0-31602 GCF_964263955.1 Coregonus lavaretus | reverse complement strand
TAAAGTGACTGACCAGTGTTCCATTTTTAAGGGACCAGTGTTCCATTATTTAAAAGGGACCCAGTGTTCCATTAGTAAAGGGACCAGTGTTCCATTATTAAAGGGACCAGTGTTCCATTATTAAAGGGACCAGTGTTCCATTATTAAAGGGACCAGTGTTCCATTATTAAAGGGACCAGTGTTCCATTATTAAAGGGACCAGTGTTCCATTATTAAAGGGACCTGTGTTCCATTATTAAAGGTGACCAGTGTTCCATTATTAAAGTGACCAGTGGTTCCATTATTAAAGTGACCGTTGTTCCATTATTAAAGTGACCAGTGTTCCATTATTAAAGTGACCAGTGTTCCATTATTAAAGTGACCAGTGTTCCATTATTAAAGGGACCAGTGTTCCATTATTAAAGGGACCAGTGTTCCATTATTAAAGTGACCAGTGTTCCATTATTAAAGTGACCAGTGTTCCATTATTAAAGGACCAGTGTTCCATTATTAAAGTGACCAGTGTTCCATTATTAAAGTGACCAGTGTTCCATTATTAAAGTGACCAGTGTTCCATTTTTAAAGTGACCAGTGTTCCATTTTTAAAGTGACCAGTGTTCCATTATTAAAGTGACTAGAGTTCCATTATTAAAGTGACCCAGTGTTCCATTATTAAAGTGACCAGTGTTCCATGACTATGTACATAGGGCAGCAGCCTCTAAAGTGAATGGTAGAGTAACCTAGTGGTAGCTGACTAGTAACAGTGACTACATTTTAGGTCAGGGTACTGCGTGGAGGCCAGCTAGTGGTGACTATTTAACAGTGATGGCCTTGCGATAGAAGCTGTTTTTCCAGTCTCTCGGTCCCAGCTTTGATGCACCTGTACTGACCTCCCCTTCTGGATGATAGCGGGGTGAACAGGCAGTGGCTCGGGTGGCTGAGGTCCTTGATTTGAGGGGGTACCCTAAAAAGGCAAATTTGTACTTTTTAGTGGTACATTTTTGCCACCTTAAAAGAGCAAAGGGCCTTGTCACTGGCACCCTAAAAAGGAACATTTGTACCTTTACTATCTTGTCCCCTATTGGCTCTTTTAAGGTATATTTCTCTCTTTCTGTCGCTTTCCGTCCCTTAAGGGTCAACTGATGTATTGTATCTATGACTAAAGGTACAAAGTGACAAGCGTTTGTACCCCTTTAAGAACAAATCTAAACCTTTATTACTGAGAGTGTAGGTTAACAGCAATTATATAAAGAAAAAAAAAATGAACACTTCAATCAGCTTTGGTTCACTTGATTTTTAGTTGTGTGTGTCTGCTCTGGCTTGTCGTGGTGAGAATGTGTGAAGGGAGAGAGTTACAGTCCATATCACACCACTGGTACTGGTTAACAACTTCATTGCTCTCTCTCTCTCTCTCTCTCTCTCTCTCTCTCTCTCTCTCTCTCTCTCTCTCTCTCTCTCTCTCTCTCTCTCTCTCTCTCTCTCTCTCTCTCTCTCTCTCTCTCTCTCTCTCTCTCTCTCTCTCTCTCTCTCTCTCTCTCTCTCTCTCTCTCTCTCTCTCTCTCTCTCTCTCTCTCTCTCTCTCTCTCTCTCTCTCTCTCTCTCTCTCTCTCTCTCTCTCTCTCTCTCTCTCTCTTCTCTCTCTCTCTCTCTCTCTCTCTCTCTCTCTCTCTCTCTCTCTCTCTCTCTCTCTCTCTCTCTCTCTCTCTCTCTCTCTCTCTCTCTCTCTCTCTCTCTCTCTTCCTTCAGTCCTCTCTCCAACTACAGATTATGTAAATCTCTAGACAAAAACACCCTTTTCTAACGAGATAAAGACGTCAGATTAACGTCCAATTTAGGTTGATATTAATTGGGTTTGTCAACAAACATAAATCCAACTTGAAACAAACCCATTAAAACCTTATAGTTGATATTGTGGCGGACAGTGTATTGATGTCTCCTCCTACAGTAAGCGGCATCCCGAAACACGCCTGAGATCTAGACCAAGTGTTACAACACAAGCTCCTTTCTTCATCTGGTAACCAGGCAACAAGCACCCATCTTGGGTCCTCTTCTCACTATGAACTAGAAGAGGACCATAAATGGTGTACGATGTGTATGATAAAGGGTAACGTGTAATGTCTGTATCAAGCATTTCGCCACATCCGCAATAACAATATACCGCTTGTTCTGCTAAATATGTTTATGTGACCAATACAATTAGATGTTATATGTTGGGTGTGTAATATACAGTGTTTATTTTGTAGACAGCAGTACTGAGTGTCTAAGACCATCTTCCCCTTGGGACATTAAAGTTAATCATATCCTACCAATGGCATGATGTCATTGACACATCCTTGTTCAAGGAAGAGACCAATGCGACCATATTCATGACACATCTTCTCTCCAGAGAATCAGTTAGTCTGCTCCCTCTACTCTCTCGATGCTTACATAAAAAAAAAAAATAGTCATTTAGCAGACGCTCTTATACAGAGCGACATACAGTTAGTGCATATATTTTATAAAAAAATGTCATACCCCCGTGGGAATCGAACCCACAACCGTGGCGTTGCAAACACCATGCTCTACCAACTGAGCTACATCCCTGCCGGCCATTCCCTCCCCTACCCTGGGCCAATTGTGCGCCACCCCACGGGGTCTCCCGGTCGCGGCCCGGCTACGACAGAGCCTGGATTCGAACCACGATCTCTAGTGGCACAGCTAGCACTGCGATGCAGTGCCTTAGACCACCGCGCCACTCGGGAGGCTACTGGGTTGACGTGACTCCATACTGCTTCCGACAGCCTGTCTGGTATGGATGCGGTCACACCACTGAGACACAGAGTTTCAGTATACCAGCTGGCACAATACAGGACAAACAGAGTCTGCATCCCAAATGGCATCCCATTCCCTATTGGGCCCTGGTCAAAAGTAGTGCACTATATTGGGAACAGGGTAACATTTGGGACGCAACCACAGTATTAGTCTATCATCATCTCTGATCCAGTGAACATCAGGTTCTATTTCAGGAGGCCGATTATGCTAAGCTCAGAATGCAGAGTGTGTTTTCGCCACAACAATGGCACCCTATTCCCTATTTAGTGCACTACTTTTGACCAGGGCTCATAAGGCTCATAATGGAATAGGGTGTAATTTGGGACGTAGCCTTAGTTTAATAGAACCCTATTCTTACACAACAGGAAGCAGGAAACATAAATGTAAGACAACTTCCTACGACGAGAAGAGGATGATTTTCTCTGAGGAATACTATACTGTATATCTTTAATTAGTTGAGATATTTGGGAATGACGCACAATACTCTACATATCAATCACCCCTCAAAAACTTTCTCACGGCAAAAATGTTCAGGCTGATTTTGAAGGTGGTTTAAGTCATAGGGCTCCCGAGTGGCGCGGCGGTCTAAGGCACTGCATCTCAGTGGTTGAGGCGTCACTACAGACCGAGTGGCGCAGCGGTCTAAGGCACTGCATCTCAGTGCTTGAGGTGTCACTACAGACCCCCTGGTTCGATTCCAGGCTGTATCACAACCGGCCGTGACTGGGAGTCCCATAGGGCAGCGCACAATTGGCCCAGCGTCGCCCGGGTTTGGCCGGTGTAGGCCGTCATTGTAAATAAGAATTTGTTCTTAACTGACTTGCCTAGTTAAATAAAGGTAAAATTAAATTAAATAGTGATGAGTCCCACCACACCAGTGATTACATAATATCCTGTTATAAAGATGGTCCTCCCAGTAGTGATGGGGAGGCTGAGGGAAAGCAGAGGCCTCTGGGGGATGGAGTCCTGGTTCAGGAGAAGCAAGGGCGTCTGGGGGATGGCGTTCCAACAGAACACAAGAGATGCCTCTGAGGGATGGAGTACTCCTGGTGCTAGGGAAGCAGAGGCTTCTGGGGGATGGAATCGGATGAAGGAACAAAACAGAACAGAGGCCTCTGGGGGATGGAGTCCTACTGGTGCTGGGGGAAGCAGAGACTTCTGGGGGATGGAGTCATTTTATGTGCGTACAGAACAATAGTTAGGTCCCTGCTGACTGACGCCAGTTCCCGTTCGTTAACTAGGAGGAAAGATAATACAGATATCAAAGCTTTTCTCTGTGTAGTTATCAAAGCCTTTTCTGGCAGTCCAGGAAGACCAGAGCTGTTACGCAAGTTGAGATATTTATTTCTCAGCTCAGAGAGCCAGTTGGAATGGGAGGAGGCCTCAGAGGGCCTGCAGTATGACGTTCTGAGGCTGAGGGGGTCCTAAAATGTACACCATGCTAGCCAAGTTTTAAGGCCTGGTAGAACTGCAGCTTGGAGTTCTGAGGCTCCTAGATGAGGCTACAGGTTTCCTAAAATGTACACTGTGCTAGCTTGTTTTGAGGCTAGTTTGTTCCGAGGTTAGCTTGTTCTGAGGTTAGCTTGTTCTGAGGCTTGCTTGTTATGATGCTAGCTTGTTCTGAGGTTAGCTTGTTATGATGCTAGCTTGTTCTGAGGTTAGCTTGTTCTGAGGTTAGCTTGTTCTGAGGTTAGCTTGTTCTGAGGCTTGCTTGTTATGATGCTAGCTTGTTCTGAGGTTAGCTTGTTATGATGCTAGCTTGTTCTGAGGTTAGCTTGTTCTGAGGCTTGCTTGTTATGATGCTAGCTTGTTCTGAGGTTAGCTTGTTCTGAGGCTAGCTTGTTATGAGACTAGCTTGTTCTGAGGTTAGCTTGTTATTAAGCTAGCTCAGTTTGTTGTTGGTGTAGTATCTCAGTATGTTGTTGGTGTAGTATCTCAGTATGTTGTTGGTGTAGTATCTCAGTATGTTGTTGGTGTAGTATCTCAGTATCTCAGTATGTTGTTGGTGTAGTATCTCAGTATGTTGTTGGTGTAGCATCTCAGTATCTCAGTATGTTGTTGGTGTAGTATCTCAGTATGTCGTTGGTGTAGTATCTCAGTATCTCAGTATGTTGTTGGTGTAGTATCTCAGTATGTTGTTGGTGTAGTATCTCAGTATCTCAGTATGTTGTTGGTGTAGTATCTCAGTATCTCAGTATGTTGTTGGTGTAGTATCTCAGTATCTTACCAGTATCTTGTTAGTATAGTATATAGTGTGATAGGTTCTTACCAGTATCTTGGTGGTGTAGGCGCTGTTGAGGGAGATGGCGTTGACAAGGATATCCAGAGACTTGACAGACAGAAGTCCAGGGTCCGGTATCTCCTTGTAGTGGACATCCCCCACGTAACACGCCACGGCCGTCATGCGGTTGGTGGTCAACGTGCCAGTCTTGTCGGAGCAGATAGCCGTAGCATTACCCATCGTCTCACATGCATCCAGGTGGCGGACCAGATTATTATCTTTCATCATTTTCTGAGGATGAAATATCAACCATGTTGGAGGTTTTAGCTTTGTTACAATTCAATATATCTTTATTTATCCCCTCAGAGGTTTTAGCTTTGTTACAATTCAATATATCTTTATTTATCCCCTCAGAGGCAATGAAGGGAGACACAGCCAGCACTAAAAATATAATTTGTCGCGATATGTGCAACATCGTCTGCCAGCAGTAATTAGTCACAGAGATTGTACAGGTAGAGGTTCTTGTTAAATAGTTTTTAGTGCTGCAACACATTAGATAATAGTTTTTAGTGCTGCAACACATCAGATAATAGTTTTTTTAAAGTATACTTTGACAGAGTAGTAGTGGAAATTTGCCCCCAAAATATATATTTTATTTTGTATATAAAGATAGAAAGCTTGCTTTTTTCTCTACCTTGACAGAGTAGGCCAGGGAGATGGTGACAGCCAGTGTGTGTGTGTGTGTGTCTGTGTGTGTGTGTGTGTGTGTTTGTATGTGTTTGTGTGTGTGTATGTGTGTGTGTGTGTGTGTTTACCTTGACAGAGTAGGCCAGGGAGATGGTGACAGCCAGTGTGTGTGTGTGTGTGTGTCTGTGTGTGTGTGTGTGTGTGTTTGTATGTGTTTGTGTGTGTGTGTGTGTGTATGTGTGTGTGTGTGTGTGTTTACCTTGACAGAGTAGGCCAGGGCGATGGTGACGGCCAGGGATGTGTGTGTTTACCTTGACAGAGTAGGCCAGGGAGATGGTGACGGCCAGGGATGTGTGTGTTTACCTTGACAGAGTAGGCCAGGGCGATGGTGACGGCCAGGGATGTGTGTGTTTACCTTGACAGAGTAGGCCAGGGAGATGGTGACAGCCAGTGTGTGTGTGTGTGTGTTTGTATGTGTTTGTGTGTGTGTGTGTGTGTGTGCGTGTGTGTGTTTACCTTGACAGAGTAGGCTAGGGCGATGGTGACGGCCAGGGATGTGTGTGTTTACCTTGACAGAGTAGGCCAGGGAGATGGTGACGGCCAGGGATGTGTGTGTTTACCTTGACAGAGTAGGCCAGGGAGATGGTGACGGCCAGGGGCAGACCCTCAGGCACAGCCACCACCAGCACGGTGACACCGATGATGAAGAACTTGACAAAGTACTGGACATAGATGGGGGTGCACTCCGTCAGCCACGGCCTCTTCTGCAGGACAAAGTTGTCCACAGCGAAGTACAGCACCAGGATGATCACTGTGATAGCTGACATCACCAGACCTGGACAAGGAAATGGCTGCTTTTACTGTAGTTGTAAACAGATGAAAGTGCAAGATGGCTGGCTTCTTTTGACTTACATGATATGAAATATTTATTTCAAACTTTTATCTTCAGAAATCAACAGCACAGCAGCAGTGCAACTACTTTGTGAATAATAGATTTATTTCTGTGATTTTGATTTACCGCATTACACATCTACTCCTACACTTCCGTCTGTGATTTAATCCATCTCAGAATGTCTGCTTGATCTAATCTATATCTGCCACATAGAGATACATTATGTGGATTAGAGATTATACACATTGCATTAGGAAAGTATTAAGACCCCTTCACTTTTTCCACATTTTGTCACGTTACAGCCTTCTAAAATTGATTAAATAAAACATGTTCCTCAGCAATCTACACACAACACCCTATAATGACAAAGCAAACACAGGTTTTTAGAACATTTAGCACATTTATCAAAAATAAAAAACTGACCCTTTACTCAGTATTATGTTGAAGCATCTTTGGCATGATGCTACAAGCTTGGCACACCTGTATTTGGGGAGTTTCTCCATTCTTCTCTGCAGATCCTCTCAAGCTCTGTCAGGTTGGATGGGGAGCGTCGCTGCACAGCTATTTTCAGGTCTCTCCAGAGTTGTTCGATCGGGTTCAAGTCCGGGCTCTGGCTGGGCCACTCAAGGACATTCAGAGACTTGTCCCGAAGCCACTCCTGCGTTGTCTTGGCTGTGTGCTTAGGGTTGTTGTCCTGTTGGAAGGTGAACCTTCACCCCAGTCTGAGGTCCTGAGCAGGTTTTCATCAAGGATCTCTCTGTACTTTGCTCCGTTCATCTTTCCCTCGATCCTGACAAGTCTCCCAGTCCCTGCCGCTGAAAATCATCCCCACAGCTGCCACCACTGTGCTTCACCGTAGGGATGGTGCCAAGTTTCCTCCAAATCTGACGCTTGGCATTCAAGCTAAAGTTCAATCTTGGTTTCATCAGACCAGAGAATCTTGTTTCTCATGGTCTGAGAGTCCTTTAGGTGCCTTTTGGCTAAATCCAAGTGGGCTGTCATGTGCCTTTTACTGAGGAGTGGCTTCCGTCTGGCCACTCTACCATAAAGGCCTGATTGGTGGAGTGCTGCAGAGACGGTTGTCCTTCTGGAAGGTTCTCCCATCTCCACAGAGGAACTCTGGAGCTCTGTCAGAGTGACCATCGGGTTCTTGGTCACCTCCCTGACCAAGGCCCTCTCCGTTTGGCCGGGCGGCTAGATCTAGTAAGACCTTCAATGGTGCAGAAATATTTTGGTACCCTTCCCCAGATCTGTGCCTCGACACAATCCTGTCTCTGAGCTCTGCAGACAATTCCTGCGACCTCATGGCTTGGTTTTTTCTCTGACATGCACTGTCAACTGTGGGACCTTATATAGACAGGTGTGTGCCTTTCCAAAGCATGTCCAATCAATTGAATTCACCACAGGTGGACTCCAATCAAGTTGGCCTCCCGAGTGGCGCAGTGGTCTGTGCCACTAGAGATCCTGGTTCGAATCCAGGCTCTGTCGTAGCCGGCCGCGACCGGGAGACCCATGGGGCGGCGCACAATTGGCCCAGCGTCGTCCAGGGTAGGGGAGGAAATGGCCGGCAGGGATGTAGCTCAGTTGGTAGAGCATGGCGTTTGCAATGCCAGGGTTGTGGGTTCGATTCCCACGGGGGGTATGAAAAAATAAGTAAATAATGTATGCACTCATTAACTGTAAGTCGCTCTGGATAAGAGCGTCTGCTAAATGACTAAAATGTAAATTGTAGAACCATCTCAAGGTTGATCAATGGAAACAGGATGCACCTGAGCTCAATTTCGAGTCTCATATCAAAGGGTCTGAATATTTATGTAAATAAGGTGTTTCTGTTTGTTTTTTAAAATATATTTGCAAACATTTCTAAAAACCTGTTTTCGCTTTTGTCATTATGGGGTATTGTGTGTAAATTGATAAGGAAAACAATTAATTTAATCAATTTTAGAAGAAGGCTGTAACGTAACAAAATGTGGAAAAATGGGACGTTTTGGTTTGGGTCCGAATGCACTGTATAATGTATACTGTACACTGTATAATGCACTGTATAATGTATACTGTATAATGTATACTATACACTGTATAATGTATACTGTACACTGTATAATGTATACTGTATTATGTATACTATACACTGTATAATGTATACTGTACACTGTATAATGCACTGTATAATGTATACTGTATAATGTATACTGTACACTGTATAATGTATACTGTACACTGTATAATGTATACTGTACACTGTACACTGTATACTGTATACTGTATAATGTATACTGTACACTGTATAATGCACTGTATAATGTATACTGTATAATGCACTGTATAATGTATACTGTATAATGCACTGTATAATGTATACTGTACACTGTATAATGTATACTGTACACTGTATAATGCACTGTATAATGTATACTGTATAATGCACTGTATAATGTATACTGTACACTGTATAAAGCACTGTATAATGTATACTGTACACTGTATAATGTATACTGTACACTGTATAAAGCACTGTATAATGTATACTGTACACTGTATAATGTATACTGTACACTGTATAATGTATACTGTACATTGTATAATGCACTGTATAATGCACTGTATAATGTATACTATACACTGTATAATGTATACTGTACACTGTATAATGCACTGTATAATGTATACTGTATAATGTATACTGTATACTGTATAATGTATACTGTACACTGTATAATGCACTGTATAATGTATACTGTATAATGTATACTGTACACTGTATAATGCACTGTATAATGTATACTGTACACTGTATAATGTATACTGTACACTGTATAATGCACTGTATAATGTATACTGTATAATGCACTGTATAATGTATACTGTACACTGTATAATGTATACTGTACACTGTATAATGCACTGTATAATGTATACTGTATAATGCACTGTATAATGTGCACTGTATAATGCACTGTATAATGTATACTGTATAATGCACTGTATAATGTATACTGTATAATGCACTGTATAATGTATACTGTACACTGTATAATGTATACTTTTTTTTTTGCTGGTGCTTCATTTTCCTTGTTCCTTTTGGGGACTTTGAGGCCCCTGCATTAATCCTGGGCTCCTCCTCGTAGCTGTTTGTGGCCCGCCTGTTAGCTTGCACGATTCTTGCCGTGCCATACCACACTCAGTCACTTAGGTCTCTAATTTTTCCCATTATAACGTTCAATCGAACAGTAACTGAATGCCTCGATGCCTGTCTGCCTGCTCTATATAGCAAGCCACGGCCACGTGACTCACTGTCTGTAGGCGCGATCCATTTCCGTGAACGGGGGGTGGCGTACCTAATAAACTGGCCGATGAGTGTACATGCGTATGGGTATTCTACATGGCGACGTCTTAAAGGCTTTTAATTAATCATCACCTTAGAAAGCGCTGTCCATTTCGTTGTGTTAGGCTTTGAAACAAGATCCACAACGACCACGTTTTATATTCAGTTTCAGCCTGTTGTTGAACTTCGTACTTCAGATTGATCAATCACAGTGAGGTCAAACGATGTAGCCTGTTCGTACGGTGGGTTCAAAAGCATGATACCCCCCACACCCACCCAAAATAATTAGACCGCCATTGATTAACATGTTGCACTCCCATCTCCAGTTATACTCATCATTCAGATTATTCCAATTCAGTCAATTAACTGTTTGAAGTGATTTTTTTGATTGCATTTGCATTGATGTTAAGAGTGTTTAGAGGGACAATAGAGCGCTGAGTACCAGGGCCATTCAGGTCGATAGCGAGTACCAACGCATCAGCGCCATTCAGGGAGCAGAACAGGAGGAGATTACTGTGTCACAAAGGTCACATGGAATTTGACTGCGGTCACGACTCATGACCGCCGGTGTGGTGGTAATACGGTCACCGCAACAGCCCTAGTCGTCCACTGAGCGTACAAAACATTAACCCGTCTCCTCCCCTTCATCTACACTGATTTGAAGTGGATTTAACAAGTGACATCAATAAGGGAATCATAGCTTTCACCTGGATTCACCTGGTCAGTCTGTGTCACTCAGTGTACAAAACAAATCACTCAAACCATATTGAGTGATTTGACATGACTTATTTTTATTTTATTTATAGAAATATATAATTTATCATGTTGACTGATCCTGCCGTACCTGCTTTGCCGATCTGAACAGCCAGCTTGGTCAGTTTCCCCTGGAGGACAGACTTCTCTTTTTTGGAGACGTTTGCTTTCTTCTTCTCCTTCTCCTCCATCTCTCCTCCCTCTGCGCTCTTCAGAGGCTGCATCTCCATGGCAGCCGCCCCGTCCTGCTTCTTCACTGAAACGACCACAGGAACAGTGATTATTATGGGATGTGTCCCCGTGGTCTGTTCTATATAGGAAGGACCCCCAACTTAGGTTGATCCTGTGGCCTATGCTATAGGAAAGACCACAACTTAGGTCGAGTCCATCCATTGATGTAAAACACGTTATCGAAACCAGTGGTGCTCTTAAGCATCGCCCAACAGAGACAGTGGTGTGATTTAATGTATCTTCGATACATTTATATTTCATTGCCTTTAACCTCTCACCACAACTGTCTGAAGAAGTGGTCATTCTAGTTAACTGAACTAGTCAGGAAAAATATGTGTAGTTCAACATTTTAAAGCAAAGATCCACAATTCAAAACCAAAACACCAAAACAGTTTGAAAGAGAATTGTTGTTAAAAAGGTTCAGCGAATGTCATACTTTTGATCCGGTGCAAGACAAGACAAATTAACAAAATACTGTTCTCAGCAGGTTAAGAAACATTGTTGTCCAAGGTTAAAAAGATACCGCTCATAACAGTCAATCAACATCCTTCCTAAAGTCATTTAATATATATATATATCCTTTGTTTTCAATTAATAATTTGAATCTTCACATTTGTATCTGCATGTAGAAAAACATTCAGTATTCTTCAGGAGAATAATAATTGAAGAACGATTTGCCCTTGGTTACCTCATCACAGTACAATGTAAAGCACTTTGAGCCCTAATGGAAAAACCTGTATACAAACCCTGTACAGAGAGAGCCCTGTACAGAGAGATCCCTGTGCAGAGAGAGCCCTGTACAGAGAGAGCCCTGTACAGAGAGAGCCCTGTACAGAGAGAGCCCTGTGCAGAGAGAGCCCTGTACAGAGAGAGCCCTGTGCAGAGAGAGCCCTGTACAGAGAGAGCCCTGTACAGAGAGAGCCCTGTGCAGAGAGAGCCCTGTGCAGAGAGAGCCCTGTGAAGAGAGAGCCCTGTGCAGAGAGAGCCCTGTACAGAGAGAGCCCTGTGCAGAGAGAGCCCTGTACAGAGAGAGCCCTGTACAGAGAGAGCCCTGTGAAGAGAGAGCCCTGTGCAGAGAGAGCCCTGTACAGAGAGAGCCCTGTGCAGAGAGAGCCCTGTGTGAATGCAAACTATTATTAACATACTGTAACTTCCAAGTACATTACGTTTCTGCTAGCTAGCAGGAAAACCTTCATGATGAACGCTATTTGCAAAGAATAGTGTGAGTGGAACAAGCTCTGGGCAGACTGACCTCTAAATGAGAGTTAGAGAGATCGAGAAAGAGAGAGAGAGAGATCGAGAAATAGAAAGACAGAGCGATAGAGATCGAGAGAGAGAGAGAGAGGAGAGAGAGAGAGAGAGAGAGGAGAGAGAGAGAGAGAGAGAGGAGAAAGAGCGAGACCTTGAGACAGCCACAACACTGCAGACGGTGACAACAACACTGCAGACAAGACTTACATCAGGCTGATTGGATGTTAACTCAGAAGAATGTTAGAGACTCAGCGTTAAGGGAACATTAGAGACTCAGCGTTAAGGGAACGTTAGAGACTCAGCGTTAAGGGAACGTTAGAGACTCAGCGTTAAGGGAACGTTAGAGACTCAGCGTTAAGGGAACGTCAGAGACTCAGCGTTAAGGGAACGTTAGAGACTCAGCGTTAAGGGAACATTAGAGACTCAGCGTTAAGGGAACGTTAGAGACTCAGAGTTAAGGGAACGTTAGAGACTCAGCGTTAAGGGAACGTTAGAGACTCAGCATTAAGGGAATGTTAGAGACTCAGCGTTAAGGGAACGTTAGAGACTCAGCGTTAAGGGAATGTTAGAGACTCAGCGTTAAGGGAACGTTAGAGACTCAGCGTTAAGGGAACATTAGAGACTCAGCGTTAAGGGAACGTTAGAGACTCAGCGTTAAGGGAACGTTAGAGACTCAGCGTTAAGGGAACGTTAGAGACTCAGCGTTGAGGGAACGTTAGAGACTCAGCGTTAAGGGAACGTTAGAGACTCAGCGTTAAGGGAACGTTAGAGACTCAGCGTTAAGGGAACGTTAGAGACTCAGCGTTAAGGGAATGTTAGAGACTCAGCGTTAAGGGAACGTTAGAGACTCAGCGTTGAGGGAACGTTAGAGACTCAGCGTTAAGGGAACGTTAGAGACTCAGCGTTAAGGGGACGTTAGAGACTCAGCGTTGAGGGGACGTTAGAGACTCAGCGTTAAGGGAACGTTAGAGACTCAGCGTTAAGGGAACGTTAGAGACTCAGCGTTAAGGGAACGTTAGAGACTCAGCGTTAAGGGAACGTTAGAGACTCAGCGTTAAGGGAACGTTAGAGACTCAGCGTTAAGGGAACGTTAGAGACTCAGCGTTAAGGGAATGTTAGAGACTCAGCGTTAAGGGAACGTTAGAGACTCAGCGTTAAGGGAACGTTAGAGACTCAGCGTTGAGGGAACGTTAGAGACTCAGCGTTAAGGGAACGTTAGAGACTCAGCGTTAAGGGAACGTTAGAGACTCAGCGTTGAGGGAATGTTAGAGACTCAGCGTTGAGGGAACGTTAGAGACTCAGCGTTAAGGGAACGTTAGAGACTCAGCGTTGAGGAAACGTTAGAGACTCAGCGTTAAGGGAACGTTAGAGACTCAGCGTTAAGGGAACGTTAGAGACTCAGCGTTGAGGGAACGTTAGAGACTCAGCGTTGAGGGAACGTTAGAGACTCAGCGTTGAGGGAACGTTAGAGACTCAGCGTTAAGGGAACGTTAGAGACTCAGCGTTAAGGGAACGTTAGAGACTCAGCGTTAAGGGAACGTTAGAGACTCAGCGTTAAGGGAACGTTAGAGACTCAGCGTTAAGGGAACGTTAGAGACTCAGCGTTAAGGGAACGTTAGAGACTCAGCGTTAAGGGAACGTTAGAGACTCAGCGTTAAGGGAACGTTAGAGACTCAGCGTTGAGGGAACGTTAGAGACTCAGCGTTAAGGGAACGTTAGAGACTCAGCGTTGAGGGAACGTTAGAGACTCAGCGTTAAGGGAACGTTAGAGACTCAGCGTTGAGGGAACGTTAGAGACTCAGCGTTAAGGGAACGTTAGAGACTCAGCGTTAAGGGAACGTTAGAGACTCAGCGTTAAGGGAACGTTAGAGACTCAGCGTTAAGGGAATGTTAGAGACTCAGCGTTAAGGGAACGTTAGAGACTCAGCGTTAAGGGAACGTTAGAGACTCAGCGTTGAGGGAACGTTAGAGACTCAGCGTTAAGGGAACGTTAGAGACTCAGCGTTAAGGGAACGTTAGAGACTCAGCGTTAAGGGAACGTTAGAGGATCGTTAGAGCTGGGCTTGCAAAATTATGGTAACTTTCTCAAAATTCCTAGGTTTTCCAGAAAATGAATATTCCCGGATTCAGAAGGGAATAAGCATGAAATCCAGAATTTTCCAACCAATATTTCTGGAAAAGCTGGGAATTTTTGGAAAGTTACCGGAAATTATCAACCCTGGTTAGAGCACAGACCAAACTAAGGGGGGGGAGGGGGGGAAAGTTGAAAATAGGTTACCTTTAGTCTGGTTGTTCTCCATATTCCCATCCTGCATTTTACCTACGGTGGAGACAAACGAGACACAGAACAAAAAGGACCGACAGTAAACAAACACACAATCGTCACCAGGACAACACAGTGAAATCTAAATAAACAGGAAGACATGAATATTCATCGAACATTAGTCACGACCGTCACATACATAACAGAACAGCTGCTTTTTTAATGAGGTAAAGCTCTACTGTAGGGGATGGTAATTTTGGATGTAATTTTTTTATTTGTGGTTACAAGCTAGCAAAATGTTGTGTTTTTACCTGGGCTTTGCGAGTGACTATTGGAAATAATGTCAATCAAAGTAGATAATTTATAATAAAACTAGATTTGCAAATAATGTGACTATGCAGTAAATATTGAAATGTCATCTTTTGAAAGGTTTCCGAAAGCTAGTGCTGAGCGATTGACCAACATTTTGTTTGATTTTTTTGGGATTATTAAACCACTAATTGACCGACGTTGGTTCAATTACTTGAATTCCATTTATTTTATTTTATTCATTTATTCAAATATTTTATTCATTTATTACATTACATTTACGTCATTTAGCAGACGCTCTTTTCCAGAGCGACTTACAAATTGGTGCATTCACCCTATAGCCAGTGGGATAACCACCTTACAATATCTTTATTTTTATTTTATTTTATTTTTATGGGGGGGGGGGGGGGGGGGGGGGGGGGTAGAAGGATTACTTTATCCTATCCCAGGTATTCCTTAAAGAGGTGAGCCCAAATTCATGAGCCCAATGCGCCGTTTCTCCGGAGACAAATCAAATCATTCACGAAAGAAATCAAGTCAAGAACTATGTGGGACGCTGGACTAAAGGGAGTTGTAGTTTTCATTAAGCAAATATTCAACCTAGTTCAGCGCGGAAACATGCTAATACGCCTGCTACTTAAGGTTAGATACGCACAGACCGCATGAGAGAGGAACCTAGAGCACTACAAAATTAAATAAAAAACATCATCGAAAACGTTTTTCTTAAAGGGTATCTTATAATTGCAGTTAAAAAAAAAAAAAAAACAGTGCAAAATGCAGTAAAACTTTTTGTTTGCTGTTTTTGTCTGATTTAAGTACCGTAGCTATGTGTTCGGATGAGCACAGTCTAAGATATCCTTTTCTGGTTACTTCTATGAACTTAAAAAAAAAGTGATTTGAGCACGATGCAACTATTGTTATTTGGGCATGATGCATTGATAGACAGAATCACTTGACATGTTATACTGTAGTTGAGTAAACTGTAAGACCTATCTGACTCTGCTCAGATATTCTCTCTATCCACTGGTGTGTTCATTTTGAAGAGTGACATACTCACATACAGACTACAGGGAATTCCACACATCGACAGTACGAGAAAAGCCACTCAGATAGTTCATGAGGTATCAAGACACAGGTACAGATTCACAGGGTTAACACACACAATGAGGAAATAGAGTACAACACACACACACACACACACACACACACACACACACACACACACACACACACACACACGACCAACACAGAGCATGCAGTGTAACAGTGATGTCAGAATGCTCATGCAAGGTCAGTCTGAGGGAGGAGAGGAATTGAAGTGAAGGAATTGAACGCTGGAGAGATAAATACTACAGGACTACCTCCCACCCAGGGGAACGCTGGAGAGATAAATACTACAGGACTACCTCCCACCCAGGGGAACGATGGAGAGATAAATACTACAGGACTACCTCCCACCCAGGGGAACGCTGGACAGATAAATACTACAGGACTACCTCCCACCCAGGGGAACGCTAGAGAGATAAATACTACAGGACTACCTCCCACCCAGGGGAACGCTGGAGAGATAAATACTACAGGTCTACCTCCCACCCAGGGGAACGCTAGAGAGATAAATACTACAGGTCTATCTCCCACCCAGGGGAATGCTAGAGAGATAAATACTACAGGACTACCTCCCACCCAGGGGAACGATGGAGAGATAAATACTACAGGACTACCTCCCACCCAGGGGAACGATGGAGAGATAAATACTACAGGACTACCTCCCACCCAGGGGAACGATGGAGAGATAAATACTACAGGACTACCTCCCACCCAAGGGAACGATGGAGAGATAAATACTACAGGACTACCTCCCACCCAGGGGAACGCTGGAGAGATAAATACTACAGGACTACCTCCCACCCAGGGGAACACTAGAGAGATAAATACTACAGGACTACCTCCCACCCAGAGGGAACGCTAGAGAGATAAATACTACAGGACTACCTCCCACCCAGGGGAACGCTGGAGAGATAAATACTACAGGACTACCTCCCACCCAGGGAAACGCTAGAGAGATAAATACTACAGGACTACCTCCCACCCAGGGGAACGCTAGAGAGATAAATACTACAGGACTACCTCCCACCCAGGGGAACGCTAGAGAGATAAATACTACAGGACTACCTCCCACCCAGGGGAACGCTAGAGAGATAAATACTACAGGACTACCTCCCACCCAGGGGCCTGATAGACAACAGGACTACCATTAAAGCCACTGGATCCTACACACATACACTTTTCGTTTTTTAATTTCTTATGTCAATTCATTTTTTACATGTACTTCTTTACCTTTTATTTCAAGGTACACCCTACCAACAAATGATTGTACCAAAACAATATCTGTCCAAATGCAAACATTGAATACCTTGGTGCATATTACTAAAGGAAAACAAAGTGAAACGCTTGTCAAGTGAGCATCTCCTGCATATCTATAACCATCTGCATCATACTCAGAATGTTTCTTTCTGAGTCAGTGTAATGGATATCTCTATTCAGTTCATTTCAACCACAATATCAGATCCATTCCCAGAGGAAACAACGAGGCTGCTGAAAATGACATTTACCCCATTCACCTGCCACTGCAGTGCAGAGAGGCATGTCAGGACCATAATGTGAGAAACAGACGATCAGGGGATCTGAGCTTACCACTGCAGTGCAGTGCAGAGAGACAGGTCAGGACCATAATGTGAGAGATAGACGATCAGGGGATCTGAGCTTACCACTGCAGTGCAGTGCAGAGAGACAGGTCAGGACCATAATGTGAGAAACAGACGATCAGGGGAGCTGAGCTTACCACTGCAGTGCAGTGCAGAGAGACAGGTCAGGACCATAATGTGAGACGATCAGGGGAGCTGAGCTTACCACTGCAGTGCAGTGCAGAGAGACAGGTCAGGACCATAATGTGAGACAATCAGGGGAGCTGAGCTTACCACTGCAGTGCAGTGCAGAGAGACAGGTCAGGACCATAATGTGAGAGATAGACGATCAGGGGAGCTGAGCTTACCACTGCAGTGCAGTGCAGAGAGACAGGTCAGGACCATAATGTGAGACGATCAGGGGAGCTGAGCTTACCACTGCAGTGCAGTGCAGAGAGACAGGTCAGGACCATAGTGTGAGAGATAGACGATCAGGGGAGCTGAGCAGCAGACAGTACACAACACAATGGATGCGTCCCAAATGGCAGCCTATTCCCTACATAGTGCACTACTTGGTTTCCCTGTGGGTCCTGTTAAAAAGTAGTGCACTATATAGGGAATAGGGTGGTATTTGGGACGCAGACAGGGGGTATATTAATCTACTTCAGATATCAGTCACAGAAAACTAGTTATCGACTATGTGACCTGCCCTGAGAATAACCAGTAGTCATTTCTGAGGAACATTTAGCCCCCTACACATTCCATGATAGTGAAGACATGCTAGTCATGGCTAGCAACCGGCAACCCCAACCTTCTTCAACACATAGAGTTTATCACTGAGAACACTTACAGAATGTGGCTTTATTAAACCCCTTATCGAACATCCTCTCTAACCTCCAACGCAGCCACCGGATCATCCCCTCACTGCCTACCTACATAATATTGGATGTATTGTGGTAGTCCTACTCAGTCACTCAACCCAAATAACAGAAGGAAAGAAAAGGAGGAAGAGAGAAATGAAGACTGTTCCTCAGGAAAATAACATGCATTTAAAGGAGAGAAGGTTGGGAGATCTTGAGGAGGAGGTGGAGGAGGTGGAGGAGGAGGTGGAGGAGGAGGAGAGAGGGCAGAGAGGGAGGAGGAGGAGGAGGAGAGAGGGCAGAGAGGGAGGAGGAGGTGGAGGAGGAGGAGGAGGAGAGAGGGCAGAGAGGGAGGAGGTGGAGGAGGAGGAGGAGGAGGAGGAGGAGGAGGTGGAGGAGGTGGAGGAGGAGGAGGAGGAGGAGGAGAGTGGGCAGATAGGGAGGAGGAGGTGGAGGAGGAGTAGGAGGAGGAGGAGAGTGGGCAGATAGGGAGGAGGAGGTGGAGGAGGTGGAGGAGGAGGAGGAGGAGGAGGAGAGTGGGCAGAGGGAGGAGGAGGTGGAGGAGGTGGAGGAGGTGGAGGAGAGTGGGCAGATAGGGAGGAGGAGGTGGAGGAGGTGGAGGAGGTGGAGAGTGGGCAGAGAGAGGGAGGAGGTGGAGGAGGTGGAGGAGAGTGGAGGAGGTGGAGGAGGTGGAGGAGAGTGGGCAGAGAGGGAGGAGGAGGTGGAGGAGGTGGAGGAGAGTGGGCAGAGAGGGAGGAGGAGGTGGAGGAGGTGGAGGAGAGTGGGCAGATAGGGGGAGGAGGTGGAGGAGGTGGAGGAGTGGGCAGAGAGGGAGGAGGAGGTGGAGGTGGAGGAGGTGGAGGAGAGTGGGCAGAGAGGGAGGAGGAGGTGGAGGTGGAGGAGGAGAGTGGGCAGATAGGGAAGAGGAGGTGGAGGAGAGTGGGCAGATAGGGATGGAGGAGGGGGAGGTGGAGGAGGTGGAAGAGAGTGGGCAGAGAGGGAGGAGGAGGTGGAGGAGGTGGAGGAGAGTGGGCAGAGAGGGGGGTGGAGGAGGTGGAGGAGGGAGGAGGCAGTGGTACCCAGCGGGGGGTAGCAGGACAGGAAGGAGGTTCTGGTCAACCTACCATTGACTAGGCTGGCATTGCCAAGTGCAATACCGCCTGCAGCACCATCGGTGGCTATAGTTGCGATGGGGTGGACAGAGGGATGGGGGCAGTCTAGCAAGTCAATCATGGGTAAAAAAGACGGCCAACAGTGAACCAAAAGAACATGGTTAAGAGCTTGAATAACAGGACGATTAGTTGGTGTTGTAGTTACTATCATGGTTGGGGTCAATCCCATTTCAATTGCTGTCAATTCAGTACACTGAAATTTCAACTCTAATTCCCTTTCTCTTCAATGCCTTTCAATAAGAACAATTTGGAATTGGAATTTGGTTTACTTTCTGAATTGACTGGAATTGAAATGGAATTGACCCCAACACTCAGCTGTTTAAAACAAACAGGAGAAATGGTTCCATACAGGCAGAGCATTACAAACATAACGCAATATACAGTGCATTCGGTTTTGTTACGTTACAGCCTTATTCTAAAATGGATTACATTATTTTTTTCCCTCATCAATCTACACACAATACCCCATACTGACAAAGCAAAAACAGGTTTTTAGAAATGTTTGCTAATTTATTACAAATAAAAAAAACTGAAATACCTTATTGACATAAGTATTCAGACCTTTTGCTATGAGACTCGAAATTGAACTCAGGTGCATCCTGTTTACATTGATCATCCTTGAGATGTTTCTACAACTTGATTGCAGTCCACCTGTGGTAAATTCAATTGATTGGACATGATTTGTAAGGGCACACACCTGTATATATAAGGTCCAACAGTTGACAGTGCATGTCAGAGCAAAAACTAAGCCATGAGGTCGAATGAATTGTCCATAGAGCTCCGAGACAGGATTGTGTCGAGACACAGATCTGGGGAAGGGTACCAAAAAATGTCTGCAGCATTGAAGGTCCCCAAGAACACAGTGGCCTCCATCATTCTTAAATGGAAGAAGTTTGGAACCACCAAGACTCTTCCTAGAGCTGGCCGCCCGGCCAAACTGAGCAACCGGGGAAGAAGGGCCTTGGTCAGGGAGGTGACCAAGAACCCGATGAGCTCCAGAGTTCCTCTGTGGAGATGGGAGAACCTACCAGAAGGACAACCATCTCTGCAGCGCTCCACCAATCAGGCCTTTATGGTAGAGTGGCCAGACGGAAGCCACTCCTCAGTAAAAAGCACATGACAGCCCACTTGGAGTTTGCCGAAAGGCACCTAAAGACTCTCAGACCATGAGAAACAAGATTCACTGGTCTGATGAAACCAAGATTGAACTTTAGCTTGAATGCCAAGCGTCAGATTTGGAGGAAACCTGGCACCATCCCTACGGTGAAGCATGGTGGTGGCAGCATCATGCTGTGGGGATGTTTTTCAGCGGCAGGGACTGGGAGACTTGTCAGGATCGAGGGAAAGATGAACAGAGCAAAGTACAGAGAGATCCTTGATGAAAACCTGCTCAGGACCTCAGACTGGGGTGAAGGTTCACCTTCCAACAGGACAACGACCCTAAGCACACAGCCAAGACAACGCAGGAGTGGTTTCGAGACAAGTCTCTGAATGTCCTTGAGTGGCCCAGCCAGAGCCCGGACTTGAACCCGATCGAACAACTCTGGAGAGACCTGGAAATAGCTGTGCAGCGACGCTCCCCATCCAACCTGAGAGGATCTGCAGAGAAGAATGGGAGAAACACCCCAAATACAGGTGTGCCAAGCTTAGGTAGCGTCATACCCAAGAAGACTCAAGGCCGTAATTGCTGCCAAAGGTGCTTCAACAAAGTACTCAATAAAGGGTCTGAATACTTATGTAAATGTGACATTTCAGTTTTTTCTATTTATTATTATTTGCAAACATTTCTAAAAACTTGTTTTTGCTTTATCAATAAGGAGTATTGTGTGTAGATTGATGAGGGCAAAAAAAACGATATAATCAATTTTAGAGTAAGGCTGTGTCTTTAAAAACATGTGGAAAGAGTCAAGAGGTCTGAATACTTTCCGAGTGCAACTGTAAAACAGGAAATAACAACACAACAATAATGGATAAACCAAATGAAAGGAACATTAATAAATGGCTGAGTAAGAGGTTTGACCAATTTCCTCAACGAAAAACCTCAAACCAGTGAAGAGAAAAACAGACTAAAGATCTATCCGTCAGGTGGTTTTAAGCAGTAAGGCCTGATGGGGGGGGGGGGGGGGGGTGGTATTACAGTCCCCTGTAGCTCAGTTGGTAGAGCGTGGCGCTTGCAACGCCAGGGTTGTGGGTTCGTTTCCCACGGTGGGGGGGGGGGCAGTATGGAAATATGTATGCACTCACTAACTGTAAGTCGCTCTGGATAAGAGCGTCTGCTAAAATGACTAAAATGTAAAATGTATTAGGCCAATATACCACTGCTAAAGGCTGTTCTTAGGTACAACGCAAATGAGAGTAGAGCCTGGATACAGCCCTTAGCCGTGGTATATTGGCCATATACCACAAACTCCCGAGGTGCCTTATTGCTATTATAAACTGGTTACCAACGTAATTAGAACAGTAAACAAGTCATTTTGTGCTTTCAGCCAATCAGTATTCAGGGTTCGAACGACCCGGTTTATTAGGTCTGAGTATACCAAACATTAGGAACTAACTGTAAGTGGCTCTGGATAAGAGCGTCTGCTAAATGACTAACATGTAAACAATGTAAACAATGTAAACAATGTAAGTAAATAACAACATAAATAAGAACAGTGTTAAGAGCAGAAGAAAGAGCATTGTGGTTAAACTGCTTGAATCAGGGTTGGGCTCAATCCCATCTCAATCCCATCTCAATCCCATCTCAAACCCATCTCAAACCCATCTCAATCCCATCTCAATTCAGAATGTAAACCAAATTCCAACTCCAAATGTTCCCAATTGAAAAGCATTGAAGAGAATTGGAATTTCAATGCACTTCCTGAATTGACTGAAATTTTAATTGAATTGACCCCGAACCCTGATGACAGTTGAGCATTGTGGTTAAACTGCTTGAATGTCAAATTCCACCATCACAACAATGGTCAACAGACATCCAGACGGACATCTGTTGGAGGAGAAAAAAACACAACTTAACGACTTTATCAATAACTTACTCAGGGGTGGAATTGGGAGGAGCACTTAAGAAAAAAGTTCACAATGCGCAATAATTCTTTACATGTAAAAATGGGTTTTGAATGATAATGTTAAATTCCCAGAGTGATTTTTTTCTTTCTTCAATTCCACTCCTGTGCATACTGCATACTGCATACTGCATACTGAATACTGCATACTGCATACGGCATACTGAATACTGAATACTGCATACTACATACTGCATACTGAATACTGCATACTGCATACGGCATACTGAATACAGCATACTGCATACTGCATACTGCATACAGCATACTGCATACTGCATACTGAATACTGCATACTGAATACTTCATACTGCATACTGAATACTGAATAGTGCATACTGCATACTGAATACTGCACACTGAATACTGCATACTTCCCAGTCCACATGGCCGTACAGGGTTCACATGGCCCTGTTAGCAGTAGTTGTTACCTCCGTACAGGGTTTAAATATTGTACACTTCACAGAGCACAGGCAAAGTGTACTTCATGGGAGAGTGTAAGCAACCCTACACCCCAACCCGAGCCCTCCGTCCTGCCACCTCTGGTCTCTTGGCTCTCCCACCCCTACGGGAGGGCAGCTCCCGCTCAGCCCAGTCCAAGCTCTTCTCTGTCCTGGCACCCCAATGGTGGAACAAGCTTCCCCCTGAAGCTAGGACAGCAGAGTCCCTTCCCATCTTCCAAAAACATCTGAAACCCTACGTCTTCAAAGAGTATCTTAAATAATCCCCCTCCTGACCTCGACCCCCTTCCTGAACCAACGCTTGCTATTCTAGCTCTGACTCTATTGATACCTACTCTATTGAGGGAAAGTGTACTTACTATAACTGCCTGTGATATGTGGTTGTCCCACCTAGCTATTTTAAGATGAATGCACTAACTGTAAGTCACTCTGGATAAGAGCGTCTTCTAAATGACTAAAATGTCAAATGTAGAATGGCCTCAGACCAGTAGTCTTCCATCCTATGGGCTCTGGTCAAAGGGATGCAGGTTATGTTTTACAAGGTAGTAGTCTGGAGAAGCTGCTCTCTCAGACTAACTAACAGCATCAAAGAGGTGTTTCAGCGAGGAGCAGTCATCCCAAACGGAGACAGCCTGGCATCACACAGATGATCAGAGCATGAATCAGGTCAAGTTTAATATCTTTTAAGTCTTTCTGGGGTGAATTTTAATGTTCCATCATTCCTCCTGAAGCTGCACTTTAACTCAGTATCTTCTTAGTGGTTAGTTGATTTAACCAATCACAGGCTGGGATCACATTGATTTAACCAATCACAGGCTGGGATCACGTTGATTTAACCAATCACAGGCTGGGATCACGTTGATTTAACCAATCACAGGCTGGGATCACGTTGATTTAACCAATCACAGGCTGGGATCATGTTGATTTAACCAATGACAGGCTCTGATTTTCAGCGATAATGTTGATTTAACCAATCACAGGCTGGGATCATGTTGATTTAAACGATCACAGGCTGGGAACATGTTCATTTAACCAACCACAGGCTGGAATCATGTTGATTTAACCAATGACAGGCTCTGATTTTCAGCGATAATGTTGATTTAACCAATCACAGGCTGGGATCACATTGATTTAACCAATCACAGGCTGGGATCACATTGATTTAACCAATCACAGGCTGGGATCACGTTGATTTAACCAATCACAGGCTGGGATCATGTTGATTTAACCAACCACAGGCTGGAATCATGTTGATTTAACCAATGACAGGCTCTGATTTTCAGTGATAATGTTGATTTAACCAATCACAGGCTGGGATCATGTTGATTTAACCAATCACAGGCTGGAATCATGTTGATTTTAACCAATCACAGGCTGGAATCATGTTGATTTAACCAATCACAGGCTGGGATCATGTTGATTTAACCAATCACAGGCTGGAATCATGTTGATTTTAACCAATCACAGGCTGGAATCATGTTGATTTTAACCAATCACAGGCTGGAATCATGTTGATTTAACCAATCACAGGCTGGAATTTGGCACAGTTGAAACTGTATTGGGGATTGAGGGGGCGATTATAGATGTGATGTGAGGTTTTCTTTCAGTAGTGTGCATGGGTAGGGCTCCTATTTTTAAGGGAAGAACCTGATTGACTGAAGACGGGTAGTTGGTTGGTGTTCATCAGGGACAGGGAAGGGGTTAGGGTGTTTTAGCAGGGTAGTTAAGGGGGTTAAGGGGATGGGACAGGGTTGGCTAGGGGTGACTAGGGTCACAAAGAGAGATACTCTACCTGTGTTCTGTTGGCCATCCTCCACTGCCTCACCTGTGTGTTGATAGCAAGAGAGTGAGGAGAGGAGAGGCAACCTGGAGACTAGCTGGGCCACCTCACTACACACCAGAACATCCCAGTACCCTTTTCACACCGAACCGAGCTGCACTGTGAAAGCCTGAATGTGCATCCAGCATAGTAGCTGTAACAGTGCCTGGAAGGACAGTAACAATGTCAAAAGAATATATCCGAGTCGGCACAGTACGTTTCAGGGTCCTGTAGTGCGTAAAGGGCCTGCCAGTGACATAGTGCAGGTCAGCTTATTATTTAGACAGAGTACTTTAGAGTAGCATCACCCTTACTCCCACGGAGAGGAAAAACCCTAGTTATCCAAGATGGACTTCAACCAAGAGGTACTTGCTGTCACTCAGTCTATAGTTGGAAGCGGTTTAAGCAACAACCCAGCTGGCAAGACTTGTTGAAATGACGTCATTACCACCAGCACAGCCCTCTGGGTAGGACATAGAGTAAAGGCTAAACAATGGCGATCCTTAGTTCAACCAAGATGGATGCTCCACTTCAACCAAGATGGATACTCCACTTCAACCAAGATGGATACTCCACTTCAACCAAGATGGATACTCCACTTCAACCAAGATGGATACTCCACTTCAACCAAGATGGATGCTCCACTTCAACCAAGATGGATGCTCCACTTCAACCAAGATGGATGCTCCACTTCAACCAAGATGGATGCTCCACTTCAACCAAGATGGATGCTCCACTTCAACCAAGATGGATGCTCCACTTCAACCAAGATGGATGCTCCACTTCAACCAAGATGGATACTCCACTTCAACCAAGATGGATACTCCACTTCAACCAAGATGGATGCTCCACTTCAACCAAGATGGATGCTCCACTTCAACCAAGATGGATACTCCACTTCAACCAAGATGGATACTCCACTTCAACCAAGATGGATACTCCACTTCAACCAAGATGGATGCTCCACTTCAACCAAGATGGATGCTCCACTTCAACCAAGATGGATGCTCCACTTCAACCAAGATGGATGCTCCACTTCAACCAAGATGGATGCTCCACTTCAACCAAGATGGATGCTCCACTTCAACCAAGATGGATACTCCACTTCAACCAAGATGGATACTCCACTTCAACCAAGATGGATGCTCCACTTCAACCAAGATGGATACTCCACTTCAACCAAGATGGATACTCCACTTCAACCAAGATGGATACTCCACTTCAACCAAGATGGATACTCCACTTCAACCAAGATGGATGCTCCACTTCAACCAAGATGGATACTCCACTTCAACCAAGATGGATACTCCACTTCAACCAAGATGGATACTCCACTTCAACCAAGATGGATGCTCCACTTCAACCAAGATGGATACTCCACTTCAACCAAGATGGATACTCCACTTCAACCAAGATGGATGCTCCACTTCAACCAAGATGGATACTCCACTTCAACCAAGATGGATGCTCCACTTCAACCAAGATGGATACTCCACTTCAACCAAGATGGATACTCCACTTCAACCAAGATGGATGCTCCACTTCAACCAAGATGGATGCTCCACTTCAACCAAGATGGATGCTCCACTTCAACCAAGATGGATACTCCACTTCAACCAAGATGGATGCTCCACTTCAACCAAGATGGATGCTCCACTTCAACCAAGATGGATGCTCCACTTCAACCAAGATGGATGCTCCACTTCAACCAAGATGGATGCTCCACTTCAACCAAGATGGATACTCCACTTCAACCAAGATGGATACTCCACTTCAACCAAGATGGATGCTCCACTTCAACCAAGAAGTACCCCTTTGCCTTCACTCTGTGGTTTACAGTCCCTTTATTGTTGCAGTGATTTCAGTAATAAGAGAAACATTCACCTTCGCACTCAGTAAACTAAGAGGTTTGAAAAGGAGTAATTCGTTATTACAAACCAGTAGGATCTTTGCTCTGCTCTGGTACAACGCTATACAGAGCATTCGGAAAGTTTTCAGACCCCCTTGACCTTTTCCACATTTTGTTTATGTTACAGCCTTATTCTAACATTGATTACATTGTTTATTTTCCTCATCACTCTACACACAATACACCCATACTGACAAAACAAAAACAGGTTTTTAGATTTTTTGGCTAATTTATAAAATAAAATAAACTGAAATATTACATTTACATAGGTATTCAGACCCTTTCCTCAGTACTTTGTTGAAGCACCTTTGGCAGTGATTACAGCCTTGATTATTCTTGGGTATGACACTACAAGCTTGGCACATCTGTATATGGGGAGTTTCTCCCATTCTTCTCTGCAGATCCTCTCAAGCTCTGTCAGGTTGAATGGGGAGCGTCGCTGCACAGCTATTTTCAGGTCTCTCCAGAGATGTTAGATCGGTTTCAAGTCCGGGCTCTGGCTGGGCCACTCAAGGACATTCAGAGACTTGTCCCGAAGCCACTCCTGTGTTGTCTTGGCTGTGTGCCTAGGGTCGTTGTCCTGTTGGAAGGTGAACTTTTGCCCCAGTCTGAGGTCCTGAGCACTCTGGAGCAGATCTCTCTGTACTTTGCGCCGTTCATCTTTGCTTCAATCCCGACTCGTCTCCCAGTCCCTGCCACTGAAAAACATCCCCACAGCATGATGCTACCACCACCATGCTTCACCGTTGGGATGGTGCAGGTTTCCTCCAGATGTGATGCTTGGCATTCAGAATTCAACCTTGGTTTCATCAGACAAGAGAATCTTGTTTCTCATGGTCTGAGAGTCTTTAGGTGCCTTTTGGCAAACTCCAAGCGGGCTGTCATGTGCCTTTTACTGAGTAGCGGCTTCCGTCTGGCCACTCTACCATAAAGGCCTGATTGGTGGAGTGCTGCAGAGATGGTTGTCCTTCTGGATGGTTCTCCCATCTCCACAGAGGAACTCTAGAGTTCTGTAAGCGTGATCATCAGGTTCTTGGTCACCTCCCTGACCAAGGCCCTTCTCCCCCGATTGCTCAGTTTGGCCGGGCGGCCAGCTCTAGGAAGAGTCTTGGTGGTTCCAAACTTCTTCCATTTAAGAATGATGGAGGCCACCGTGTTCTTGGGGACCTTCAATGCTACAGACATTTCTTCAACCTCATGGCTTGGTTTTTGCTCTGACATGCACTGTCAACTGTGGGACCTTATATAGACAGGTGTGTGCCTTTCCAAATCATGTTGAATCAATTGAATTTACCACAGGTGGGCTCCAATCAAGTTGTAGAAATATCTCAAGAATGATCAATGGAAAAAGGATGCACCTGAGCTCAAATCTGAGTCTCATAGCAAAGGGTCTGAATACTTACAGTACCAGTAAAAAGTTGACACACCTACTCATTCAAGGGTTTTTCTTTATTTTAACAATTTTCTACATTGTAGAATAATAGTGAAGACATCAAAACTATGAAATAACACATATGTAGTAACCAAAATAGTGTTAAACAAATCAAAATATATTTTAGATTTTAGATTCTTCAAAGTAGCCACCCTTTGCCTTGATGACAGCTTTGCACACTCTTGGCATTCTCTCAACCAGCTTCATGAGGTAGTCACCTGGAATGCATTTCAATTAACAGGTGTGCCTTGTTAAAAGTTAATTTGTGGAATGTATTTCCTTCTTAATGCGTTTGAGTCAATCAGTTGTGTTGTGCCAAGGTAGGGGTGGTATACAGGGCCTCCTGTAGCTCAGTTGGTAGAGCATGGCGCTTGCAACGCCAGGGTTGTGGGTTCGATTCCCACGGGGGGCCAGTATGAAAAATGTATGCACTCACTAACTGTAAGTCGCTCTGGATAAGAGTGTCTGCTAAATGACTAAAATGTAAAATGTAAGATAGCCCTATTTGGTAAAAGACCAAGTCCAGATTATGGCTCGAATAAGCAAAGAGAAACAACAGTCCATCATTACTTTAAGACATGAAGGTCAGTCAATACGGAACATTTCAATAACTTTTAAAGTTTCTTCAAGGGCAGTCGCAAAAACCATCAAGTGCTATGATGAAACTGGCTCTCATGAGGACCGCCACAGGAATGGAAGACCCAGAGTTACCTCTGCTGCAGAAGATACATTCATTAGAGTTAACTGCACATCAGATTGCAGCCAAAAAAAACGCTTCACAGAGTTCAAGTAACAGACACACCTCAACATCAACTGTTCAGAGGAGACTGTGAGAATCAGGCCTTCATGGTCGAATTGCTGCAAAGAAGCCACTACTAAAGGACACCAATAATAAGAAGAGACTTGCTTGGGCCAAGAAACACAAGGAATGGACATTAGACGGGTGGAAATCTGTCCTTAGGTCTGATGAGTCCAAATTTGAGATTTTTGGTTCCAAACGCTGTGTCTTTGTGAGACACAGAGTAGGTGAACGGATGATTTCCGCATGTGTGGTTCCCACCATGAAACATGGAGGAGGAGGTGTGATGGTGTGGGCGTGCTTTGCTGGTGACACTATCTGCGATTTATTTAGAATTCAAGGCACACTTAACCAGCATGGCTACCACAGCATTCTGCAGCGATACGCCATCCCATCTGGTTTGGGCTTAGTGGGACTATCATTTGTTTTCCAACAGGACGATGACCCAAAAAACACCTCCAGGCTGTGTAAGGGCTATTTGACCAAGGAGAGTGATGGAGTGCTGCAGCAGATGACCCGGCCTCCACAATCACCCGACCTCAATCCAATTGATATGGTTTGGGATGAGTTGGACCGCAGAGTGAAGGACAAGCAGCCAACAAGTGCTCAGCATATGTGGGAACTCCTTCAAGACTGTTGGAAAAGCATTCCTCATGAAGCTGGTTGAGAGAATGCAAAGCTGTCATCAAGGCAAAGGGTGGCTATTTGAAGAATCTAAAATCTAAAATATATTCTGATTTGTTTAACACTTTTTTGGTTACTACATGATTCCATATGTGTTATTTCATAGTTTTGAGTTCTTCACTATTATTCTACAATGAAGAAAATAGTAAAAATAAAGAAAAACCCTTGAATGAGTAGGTGTGTCCAAACTTCTGACTGGTACTTTATGTCAATAAGGTATTTCTGTTTTTTACTTTTAATACATTTGCAAAAATTTCTAAAAACCTGTTTTCATTTTGTCATTATGGGGTATTGTGTGTAGATTGATGAGGAACATTTTTAATTGAATCCATTTTAGAATAAGGCTGTAACGTAACAAAATGTGGAAAAAGTAAAGGGGTCTGAATACTTTCTGAAGGCACTGTATGTAATGGGGAATTGATAGACACTAACAATCAAGGCAAAGAATTCACACAATGAAGTTACATCTGTCTGTGAATCACAGTTAAAAACCGTTGGCAGTATGGGTGAGATCGGGAGATACTGCTTTAGTATGTAACTACACATCAAGACTATTGTCTACATTATATTATATAACATTCAGATAACAGAGCACACATTTACTACTAAATAAGTAGTGTGTCGATTGTCCTTTGGATTGGACATTACAGTAGAAAAGGGTACATTAATTTACTTCAGAACCAGTTGGATTGGACATTACAGTAGAAAAGGGTACAGTAACTTACTACAGAACCAGTTGGATTGGACATTACAGTAGAAAAGGGTACATTAATTCACTCCAGAACCAGTTGGATTGGAAATTACAGTAGAAAACGGTACAGTAATTTACTCCAGAACCAGTTGGATTGGACATTACAGTAGAAAAGGGTACATTAATTTACTCCAGAACCAGTTGGATTGGACATTACAGTAGAAAAGGGTACATTAATTTACTCCAGAACCTGTTTGATTGGAAATTACAGTAGAAAAGATACAGTAATTTACTCCAGAACCAGTTGGATTTGACATTACAGTAGAGAAGGGTACATTAATTTACTCCAGAATAAGTTGGATTGGACATTACTGTAGAAAAGGGTACATTAATTTACTCCAGAACCCGTTTGATTGGACATTACAGTAGAAAAGGGTACAGTAATTTACTCCAGAAGCAGTTTGATTGGACGATACAGCAGGATAACAGTCAGTGGCACCAGGAAGTGAAACATACCTTTCTTCTCCTTCTCCTTCTCCTCCTCCCCTTCTTCTCCCGCCCCCAGCAGGGTGAAGATGATGCCGGTCTGGGAGTTGACCCCCACAGCTGTCACCAGCATCCTGCCTGAACCCTCCATCACATGGGTTCCTACACACACACACACACACACACACACACACACACACACACACACACACACACACACACACACACACACACACACACACACACACACACACACACACACACACACACACACACACACACACACACACACACACACACAGGGTCAGGGGCACACACACACACAGGGTCAGGAGCACACACACACACACACACACACACACACACACACACACACACACACAGGGTCAGGAGCACACACACACACACACACACACACACACACACACACACAGGGTCAGGAGCACACACACACACACACACACAGGGTCAGGAGCACACACACACACACACAGGGTCAGGAGCACACACACACACACACACACACACACACACACACACACACACACACACACAGGGTCAGGGGCACACACACACACACACAGGGTCAGGGGCACACACACACACAGGGAGGTTATGAAACCGAGGGAATCATGCATCCTATACATCAATATCTGATTGGCTGTCATAGAGAAAAGAAACAGAATCCACTGCCTTGTACACTAATATCTATATATACTGTTCATATAAATAACTCTACACACACAGCATCATACATAGGAGAGAGAGAGAGAGAAGGAAAGAGAGAGAGAGAGAAGGAGAGAGAGAGGGAGAGGGAGGGA
>NW_028163764.1:42500-50689 GCF_964263955.1 Coregonus lavaretus | reverse complement strand
AGGACAGTCTAGGGTACTATTTGCCTGAAGAGGTGAAGTATTGCGATGAGCTGTACGACTGTACTTCTGATTCTAATTCTCAAGAGAAAAGTTAAAAGACGTGAGGTCACTGAGGAGGACCAATGGGATGTTGGGCAATGGCCAGCAGACCACGATTTCTACATTCAGGTCCTAAATCTGTGGCGTGCGATTTTTTGCTGTGTCAGGCTAGTTTGGTACATTTTCTACTAGCCCAGACTGAAAAGTACTAGCCTTGAGCTAGCTTAATTTCCATCCCTACTGACATGTATAACTGACTTCACAGGTCATTTGATTAGTAATGTACAACAGATGCACTCGTGGGAACAAAACCGTTCCTGTTTTGTATGGGAAAAACATTGAGCCTACAAGTCCTTTGTAAGCTAGCTAGCTAGCTAGCCAGCTAGTTGACGTTAGCTCACCGTTCGTGTAGTCACTTTTCCATGTGGTGACATGCTAGCTAATGTTAGCCAACCAGGGCAGGAATATTTAGCTAACGTTTAGCCTCCTAGTTATGTTAACTTATCTTTCGTGTAGTCAGACTTTTCCCCAGAACCCATGGGTGATGACATGCTAACTAGTCCATGAGGGCAGGGATATTCAACGTTAGCTAGTTAGCGCTAATCGCTAACGTTAGGCACATTCGTTAGCATGTCACAGCCTGTCGGGAAAGTCCGACTACACCATGGTGAGATAAGGTGCAACCAAATTTTTTTATAACTAAACCTATCTGTGTTGCAATGTCAGCTAATGTAGCCAACTAGCCAACCAAGGTGCCTAACTACCCTTACCCTGGTCGGCTAATGTCAGCTAGCTAGTCACCACATGAAAAAGTATGATCTACTTGAAGGTAACAGCGCTCACTGTTGTCTCTTGTGCAAACGGTTTCCACGTCGTCTCCCGACGTCCTCAGACATGGATGGACGTCGAATACTGACTTGTATCACATATGCCCCCCCCCCCCCCCCCCCCCCCCCCCCCCCCACACACACACACACACATTTGAGAAATTACCGCTCACCTTCCGCTTAAGTCAAATTTAAAAAAATAAGTTTTATTTCACCTTTATTTAACCAGGTAAGCCAGTTGAGAACAAGTTCTCATTTACAACTGCGACCTGGCCAAGTGTCACGCCCTGACTCAAGGGACTCGTATATGTTGAGTCAGGGTGTGTATGTTCCGTGTTGAGGTATGATGTTTGTCTACCTCGGACTTCACGTTTAGTTTCATTTGTTGTTTTGTCGTGGTGTTTATTCAATATAAATAAACATGAATGCATATCACGCTGCGCCTTGGTCCTTCTCGTTCGTCAACGATCGTGACAGAAGATCCCACCAGACCTGGACTAAGCAGTGTGCCCAGGAGGAGCAGAGAGGATGGACTTGGCAGGATATGAGAGAGGAGCTGGCAAGAAAGAGGGAGGCCCTGATCACGGTGGAGAGACAAGCCCCAAAAAAATTTTTTTGGGGGGCACACGGTGTGGACGACGAGGCAGCAGGAGGCCGCGACAGGGCGGTTCCAGCAGAGGAGGCCACCAGATTAGGGGGGGCCATTGGTTCAGAGGGAGCAGAAGGAAAGTGTAGAGGTACGGCGAGAGGAGCTGGTTAGGCAGCAGAAGGAGCAGGGGTTAATGAAGGAACCCAGTCCCGCTCCTCGCACCAATCAAGTGGTGCGTGTCGCCAGTCCGGTCCGGCCCGTTCCTGCTCCCCGCACGAAGCCAGTGGTGCGTGTTCCCAGTACGGCCCGACCCGTTCCTGCCCCTCGCACCAAGCCAGTGGTGCGCGTCGCCAGCCCGGCCCGGCCCGGCCTGTTCCTGCCCCTCGCACCAAGCCAGTGGTGCGCGTCGCCAGTCCGGTCCGGCCCGTTCCTGCTCCCCGCAAGATGCCAGTGGTGCGTGTTCCCAGTACGGCCCGACCCGTTCCTGCCCCTCGCACCAAGCCAGTGGTGCGCGTCGCCAGCCCAGCCCGGCCTGTTCCTGCCCCTCGCACCAAGCCAGTGGTGCGCGTCGCCAGCCCGGCCCGGCCTGTTCCTGCCCCTCGCACCAAGCCAGTGGTGCGCGTCGCCAGCCCGGCCCGGCCTGTTCCTGCTCCCCGCACCAAGCCAGTGATCCAGCTCCGGTTAGCTGCTCCACTCCGGAGCCAGAGCAATCCGCTCCACCGGGGTCCAGTCCAGCTCCGGTCAGCAGATCCACTCCGGAGCCAGAGCAGTCCGCTCCACCGGTGCCCAGTTCAGCTCCGGTCAGCTGCTCCACTCCGGAGCCAGAGCAATCCGCTCCACCGGGGTCCAGTCCAGCTCCGGTCAGTGGCTCCACTCCGGAGCCAGAGCAGTCCGCTCCACCGGTGCCTGATCCAGCTCCGGTCAGCGGCTCCACTCCGGAGCCAGAGGAGTTCGATCCACCGTCGTCGGGTCCAGCTCCAGTCAGTGGTTCCAGTCCAGACCCAGACGTCAGCCCCTCTCCAGGTTCGGGGTCTCCCACACCAGGGTCCAGACAGGGCTTGGTACTTCGTGGGAGGAAGGAGAGGGGAAGCAGCGCGCCGAGGTCATGCCCTGAGCCGGATCCGCCTCCGAGGCGGAATGCCCACCCGGCCCCTACCCTGTTATGTTTATGTGGCGCGGTCGGAGTCCGCACCTTTGGGGGGGGGGGGGTACTGTCACGCCCTGACTCAAGGGACTCGTATATGTTGAGTCAGGGTGTGTATGTTCCGTGTTGAGGTATGATGTTTGTCTACCTCGGACTTCACGTTTAGTTTCATTTGTTGTTTTGTCGTGGTGTTTATTCAACATAAATAAACATGAATGCATATCACGCTGCGCCTTGGTCCTTCTCGTTCGTCAACGATCGTGACAGAAGATCCCACCAGACCTGGACCAAGCAGTGTGCCCAGGAGGAGCAGAGAGGATGGACTTGGCAGGAGATGAGAGAGGAGCTGGCAAGAAAGAGGGAGGCCCTGATCACGGTGGAGAGACGGTGTTTATTCAATATAAATAAACATGAATGCATATCACGCTGCGCCTTGGTCCTTCTCGTTCGTCAACGATCGTGACACCAAGATAAAGCAAAGCAGTGTGGTAAAAACAACAACAACACAGAGTTACATATGGGGTAAACAAAATGTACTGTCAATAACACAATAGAAAATCTATATACAGTGTGAAACAAAACATAAAGTCAAAAATACAACAGAAAATATAAATACAGTGTGTGCAAAGGTAGTAAGTTATGGAGGTAAGGCAATAAATAAATAGGTCATATTGCAAAATAATTACAATTTAGTATTAACACTGGAGTGATAGATGTGCATAAGATGATGTGCAAATAGAGATACTGTGGTGCAAATGAGCAAAATAAATAACAATATAGGGATGAGGTAGTTGGGTGGGCTAATTTCAGATGGGCTGTGTACAGGTACAGTTATCGGTAAGGTGCTCTGACAACTGATGCTTAAAGTTAGTGAGGGAGATAAGAGTCTCCAGCTTCAGAGATTTTTGCAGTTCGTTCTAGTCATTGGCAGCAGAGAACTGGAAGGAATGGTGGCCAAAGGAGGTGTTGGCTTTGGGGATGACCAGTGAGATATACCTGCTGGAGCGCATACTACGGGTGGGTGTTACTATGGTGACCAATGAGCTAAGATAAGGCGGGGATTTGCCAACAAAACGGATGGCACTGTGATACACTTCATCCAATTTGCTGAGTAGAGTGTTGGAAGCTATTTTGTAAATGACATCGCCGAAGTCAAGGATCGGTAGGATAGTCAGTTTTACGAGGGTATGTTTGGCAGCATGGGTGAAGGAGGCTTTGTTGCGAAAAAGGAAGCAGATTCTAGATTTAACTTTGGATTGGAGATGCTTAATGTGAGTCTGGAAGAAGAGTTTACGGTCTAACCAGACACCTAGGTATTTGTAGTTGTCCACATATTCTAAATCAGACCCGCCGAGAGTAGTGATTCTAGTCGGGCAGGCGGGTGCAAGCATCGTTCGATTGAAGAGCATGCATTTAGTTTTACGAGCGTTTAAGAGCAGTTGGAGGCTACGGAATGACTGCTGTATGGCACTTAAGCTCGTTTGGAGGTTTGTTAACACAGTGTCCAATGAAGGGCCAGATGTATACAAAATGGTGTCGTCTGCGTAGAGGTGGATCTGAGAGTCACCAGCAGCAAGAGCGACATCACCCTGTGGCACCCCCATAGAGACTGCCAGAGGTCCAGACAACAGGCCCTCCGATTTGACACATTGAACTCTATCTGAGAAGTAGTTGGTGAACCAGGCGACGCAGTCATTTGAGAAACCAAGGCTATTCAGTCTGCCAATAAGAATGCGGTGATCGACAGAGTCGAAAACCTTGGCCAGGTCGATGAAGACGGCTTTTATCGAGCGCGGTTATAATATCGTTTAGGACCTTGAGTGTGGCTGAGGTGCACCCATGACCAGCTCGGAAACCAGATTGCACAGCGGAGAAGGTACGGTGGGATTCGAAATGGTCGGTGATCTGTTTGTTAACTAGGCTTTCAAAAAGGCAGGGCAGGATGGATATAGGTCTGTAACAGTTTGGATCTAGAGTGTCACCCCCTTTGAAGAGGGGGATGACCGCGGCAGCTTTCCAATCTCTGGGGATCTCAGACGATACGAAAGAGAGGTTGAACAGGCTAGTAATAGGGGTTGCTACAATTTCAGCAGCTAAGTGTTAGAAAGAAAGGGTCCAGATTGTCTAGCCCAGCTGATTTTTAGGGGTCCAGATTTTGCAGCTCTTTCAGAACATCAGCTGTCTGAATTTGTGTGAAGGAGAAGCGGGGGGGGGGGGGGGGGGGGGGCATGGGCAAGTTGCAGCGGAGGGTGCAGAGTTGGTGGCCGGGGTAGTGGTAGCCAGGTGGAAAACATGGCCAGCCATAGCAAAATGCTTGTTGAAATTTTCGATTATCGTAGATTTATCGGTGGTGATAGTGTTTCCTCACTATTAGCGTCCTTGCACAGTTTATCTGATTTATATAATTTTAGGTTGTTCAGTGGCTTGCGAAAGTATTCACCCTTTTCCTATTTTGTTGCCTTACAACCTGGAATTAAAATGGATTTTTTTGGGGTTTGTATTATTTAATTTACACAACATGCCTGCCACTTTTGAAGATGCAAAATATTTTTTGTGTGTGAGAAATAAGACAAAAAAACATAACTATTCACCTTTTGCAGCAATTATTCACCACCCCAAAGTAAATACTTTGTAGAGCCACCATTTGCAGCAATTACAGCTGCAAGTATCTTGGGGTATGTCTCTATAAGCTTGGCACATCTAGCCACTGGGATATTTGCCCATTCTTCAAGGCAAAACTGCTCCAGCTCCTTCAAGTTGGGTGGGTTCCTCTGGTGTATAGCAATCTTTAAGTCATACCACAGATTCTCAATTGGATTGAGGTCTGGGCTTTGACTAGGCCATTCCAAGACATTTAAAGGTTTCCACTTAAACCACTCAAGTGTTGCTTTAGCAGCATGCTTAGGGTCGTTGTCCTGCTGGAAGGTGAACCTACGTCCCAGTATCAAATCTCTGGAAGACTGAAACAGGTTTCCCTCAAGAATTTCCCTGTATTTAGCGCCATCCATCATTCCTTCAATTCTGACCAGTTTCCCAGTCCCTGCCGATGAAAAACATCCCCACAGGGATGCTGCCACCACCATGCTTCACTGTGGGGATGGTGTTCTCGGCGTGATGAGAGGTGTTGGGTTTGCGCCAGACATAGCGTTTTCCTTGATGGCCAAAAAGCTCAATTTTAATCTCATCTGACCAGAGTACCTTCTTCCATGTGTTTGGGGAGTCTCCCACATGGCTTTTGGCGAACACCAAACGTGTTTACTTATTTTTTTCTTTAAGCAATGGCTTTTTTTCTGGCCACTCTTCCGTAAAGCCCAGCTCTGTGGAGTGTACGGCTTAAAGTGGTCCTATGGACAGATACTCCAATCTCCGCTGTGGAGCTTTTCAGCTCCTTCAGGGTTATATTTGGTCTCTTTGTTATCTCTGATTAATGCCCTCCTTGCCTGGTCCGTGAGTTTTGGTGGGCGGCCCTCTCTTGGCAGGTTTGTTGTGGTGCCATAATCTTTCCATTTGTTAATAATGGATTTAATGGTGCGCCGTGGGATGTTCAAAGTTTCTGATATTTTTCTATAACCCAACCCTGATCTGTACTTCTCCACAACTTTGTCCCTGACCTGTTTGGAGAGCTCCTTGGTCTTCATGGTGCCGCTTCCTTGGTGGTTCCCCTTGCTTAGTGGTGTTGCAGACTCTAGGGCCTTTCAGAACAGGTGTATATATACTGAGATCATGTGACAGATCATGTGACACTTAGATTGCACACAGGTGGACTTTATTTTACTAATTATGTGACTTCTGAAGGTAATTGGTTGCACCAGATCTTACACTGCTCAAAAAAATAAAGGGAACACTTAAACAACACAATGTAACTCCAAGTCAATCACACTTCTGTGAAATCAAACTGTCCACTTAGGAAGCAACACTGATTGACAATAAATGTCACATGCTGTTGTGCAAATGGAATAGACAACAGGTGGAAATTTTAGGCAATTAGCAAGACACCCCCAATAAAGGACTGGTTTTGCAGGTGGTGACCACAGACCACTTCTCAGTTCCTATGCTTCCTGGCTGATGTTTTGGTCACTTTTGAATGCTGGCGGTGCTTTCACTCTAGCATGAGACGGAGTCTACAAGCTCATCCAGGATGGCACATCAATGCGAGCTGTGGCAAGAAGGTTTTCTGTGTCTGTCAGCGTAGTGTCCAGAGCATGGAGGCGCTACCAGGAGACAGGCCAGTACATCAGGAGACGTGGAGGAAGCCGTAGGAGGGCAACAACCCAGCAGCAGGACTGCTACCTCCGCCTTTGTGCAAGGAGGAGCAGGAGGAGCACTGCCAGAGCCCTGCAAAATGACCTCCAGCAGGCCACAAATGTGCATGTGTCTGCTCAAACGGTCAGAAACAGACTCCATGAGGGTGGTATGAGGGCCCGACTTCCACAGGTGGGGGTTGTGCTTACAGCCCAACACCGTGCAGGACGTTTGGCATTTGCCAGAGAACACCAAGATTGGCAAATTCGCCACTGGCGCCCTGTGCTCTTCACAGATGAAAGCAGGTTCACACTGAGCACATGTGACAGACGTGACAGAGTTTGGAGACGCCATGGAGAACGGTCTGCTGCCTGCAACATCCTCCAGGATGACCGGTTTAGTGGTGGGTCAGTCATGGTGTGGGGTGGCATTTCTTTGGGGGGCCGCACAGCCCTCCATGTGCTCGCCAGAGGTAGCCTGACTGCCATTAGGTACCGAGATGAGATCCTCAGACCCCTTGTGAGACCATATGCTGGTGCGGTTGGCCCTGGGTTCCTCCTAATGCAAGACAATGCTAGACAATGCTGGAGTGTGTCAGCAGTTCCTGCAAGAGGAAGGCATTGATGCTATGGACCGCCCGTTCCCCAGACCTGAATCCAATTGAGCACATCTGGGACATCATGTCTCGCTCCAGGAGTTGGCAGATGCTTTAGTCCAGGTCTGGGAGGAGATCCCTCAGGAGACCATCCGCCACCTCATCAGGAGCATGCCCAGGCATTGTAGGGAGGTCATACAGGCACGTGGAGGCCACACACACTACTGAGCCTCATTTTGACTTGTTTTAAGGACATTACATCAAAGTTGGATCAGCCTGTAGTGTGGTTTTCCACTTTAATTTTGAGGGTGACTCCAAATCCAGACCTCCATGGGTTGATACATTTAATTTCCATTGATCATTTTTGTGTGATTTTGTTGTCAGCACATTCAACTATGTAAAGAAAAAAGTATTTAATAAGATTATTTCATTCATTCAGATCTAGGATGTGTTATTTTAGTGTTCCCTTTATTTTTTTGAGCACTGTATTTAGTAGCTTCATAGCAACGGGGGTGAATATATATGCACGCACCACTTTTCCGTTATTTATTTTGTACAAGTTATTTTTTTCATTTCACTTCACCAATTTGGACTATTTTGTGTATGTCCATTACATGAAATCCAAATAAAAATCAATTTAAATTACAGGTTGTAATGCAACAAAATAGGAAAAAACGCCAAGGGGGATGAATACTTTTGCAAGGCACTGTATTTCACTGTTTCTCCTGGAAATTTTCACATAGGGCGCCTTCC